>NC_134483.1:410658133-410958133 GCF_040206685.1 Ascaphus truei | reverse complement strand
AACAATATGTTTAATTTTATTCAACTCCCTTAAATAAACATGCTGGCATATATAGTAGCTATGTATAAATGTTAGGCTATAGATGTGTGTGTGTGTGTGCGTGTGCGTGTGTGTGCGTGTATGTATATATATATATATATATATAGTGATGCCCACATCACATTGCAGTCTCTTTTAGTCCCAATTTAAGGCAGGAAACACTGTATTTCTCTATATGGGGTTTATTTACAGGGATTATATCATACACCAACAGGCCAGCCATCCCTTTAAGTCCAAACAAAACATATAAAAGAACACCTATTCCCTTTAGGGAAAGCGAACTACACCGTAGCTTTCGCCCTCACTAGTTGGATGGCCATCTAAGCTGGTTCCCACCCCCAAAACATGCCCTGGCATAGGCAACAATGTATACAGTCTCTGCACACAGTAATAAAGCGTTTTGCTAATCTGTTAGTCCTTTGGAGCAGACGTCCCACTTCAGTGCGGTCTCTCATCCTTCCTAGGGGAACTCGGCCCCATGTGAGCTCAGAGAAACTCTCCTCTGTGTGTGAGAGAGAGAGAGAATGCGATTTATGACTTGGGTGTTAAATAGTCCCTGAATGTTAGTGATGTAAGAGTGTGTGTGTGTATGTATGGAAATTTAAATTTATAAAGCGCCCACAGTATACAGCGCTTTACAAAATGTGTGTGGGGAGTGGGAGTGTATACCAATGGTGTGAGTAGGTGTGGAAATGTTATAGGGTGTTGCATTACTAAAAGTGTGTGTAGATATTATGTGGTCCCTATTGGTCTATAGGGATGTAATTACATAGAGTTTGTGTATGTGTAAGAGGCAGCTGTTTGTACAATCATATAGCGCAGTATGTATAGACATGGCCTTTAGCACTAATGGGATGAGAGCTCTCTTGTGTCAGTAGTGACTCATGAAACTGCGGTCTCGGTTTAGGCCACCGCTAAGTGTCCTGAACAGTTGCATAAATTTGTATTCATGCAACCGTCTCTCTTTCGGTGTTCTAAAATTACCTTTGGGTATGGCCACCTTCAGATCGTTCATCTTATGGCTAGAATCAGAGAAATGTTAACCGACAGGACTGTCTCTTGTTCAGCGTGTGATGTTGTGGTTTTTCAGATTCATTCTCTTGTTTAGCCCCTTTCCCAACTCACCTATGCAGTAGCTGTCCCCTGGGCATTTCATGCACATGATAAGGTACACGACATTGCTGGAGGAACAGGTGACACTTCCTCTGATTTTGTATTCCAGATTCCTGTGTGGTATTTGTATTGTGCCCGCTGTGTGGAGCATTGCACGGGTTTTGCATCTTGCGTCCTGGCATGGTCTTGTCCCGCATTCAGTTATTCAAAAAGTGTAAAACGCTGTATACACTGTGGTCTCTCCACTTATTAACATTTACATACCTACATACACACACACTCCCACACACCTGTGTGGTGTACGATTTATGGCTGGAGGTGTTGAATGGTCCCTGAGTGTGAGGCGTGTGTGTGTGTGTGTGTGTCTGTGTCTGTGTCTGTGTCTGTGTCTGTGTGTGTGTCTGTGTGTGTGTGTGTGTGTGTGTGTGTGTGTGTGTGTGTGTGTGAATGGGAATAAGTGGATAGCCCACAGTGTATACAGCGCTTTACACCTTTTGTAAAGTGCTGTATACACTATGGGCTCTTTATTTCTTTATATTTACATACTTACATACACACACACTCTTACATCACTCACATTCAGGGACTATTTAACACCTCTAGTCATAAATCGCACACTACACAGGGGGGAGGGATGGGCTCTAGTCACATTCCAAGATGGACTGTATATGTATACGTTCCAGCAAGGATGATGGTACAAGGACGACAGCACTCAATCATGTAATCAAATAAGATTGTATTAGAAGTAAGCAGCACAAATACAACATTTTGATCCACACAGAGGGATCTTCATCTGTTTATTGTAATCCATTTTGGGGTCTTCTATCTTCTTCTTCTGTATCTTCTTCTTCTTCTTCATTATCTGTAGCTGTATCTTCATCCATTTTCATCTTCATCTGTAACGCATTGGAATCCTATTGGTGGAGGAGTTCCTCACTTGTCGGCTTCTTGCCATCAAATAAAGCATTTATTTTAAATGGGCAAATGCACTATTATCCATATCTGGATAATAGTAACTTTGCCCATTATTGCACTGTATCTGTTATGGGGGTGGGGGGTGTATTTATTTAAAAGTATTGTACGCTGGGGTTTTTTGGGCATAGGATTGGTACCAGCGAGACCCCCAGACACCCGTGGGGACCACCCGAGGGCCCACGGACACCCATGGGGACCACCCGAGAGCCCCTGTGGGCCTCTAGCATAAAATTTTTTTAAATGATGTATGTTAGGTGGTGTAGGGGTTGTTAGGGGCACATGGAGTGGGTGGGTAGTACATATTGCAATGTTTATTGGGGGCAATTGCCCCCAATAAACCTGCTATTGTTCCTTAACCCCTTTATTGTCTTAGCAGATAGCCGCTAAGGTAATGAGCTGCTTTAATGTAATTTTTTTTAATACTGTGCGGGAGCTGGTGGTCTCCTGAGCTGAATCGCTTTGATTACTGACTCAGGTACCCCGTGCTTCTGGAGTTACAGGCCCCGGTATGGGGCATCGGATGCCTATGTCGCTGTTGGCTCGGGTTTCCTCCAACTCCACTGCTCACTCGGCTGCTGCTACTATGACGTAACTGTTGGGATTCCAGCTACGGTATCCTTGGAGGGTCAAAATGCCCTACGCGTTTCAAGACCATGTGTCTCTTCGTCAGGCGTGTCTCTTCTCTGACAAAACCCTGAGCCAACAGCTACAGTACAGCTGAGAGGAGCTGAGACCGAGGCAACTCCAGGATGTTGTATGCGGATGGACACCCCTGCATGCCACCACGCGGCTCAGAGTATCAAGAGACGGAGCTGACAGCTGCTACCACTGTATGAGGAGAGACAGCCAGGTGGAAAACGCACTAATAGTGGTTCTTACTTATAGGCACAAGTCCTCAGGACGGATCATAAGTAGGATTCCAATTTTAAAAATTTCTTGGAGGAGTTTATTCCATGAGGATCGTTTTTGGGTTATTACCAATGAACCCACATCCAAGCTTTTTAGCTTATGCAGCATTTTATGCGCAAGATGCCGCCCATGTGCATGACTAGGCGCACAAAGCAGCCATGAGTAGATAGGGCTCCAGAGGGACTACAGCCCCCAGAAAGCTATGGGGCAAGGCACCACATGTCACGCAACAGCCAATAGAGCTGCAGCTTCCCATGCAGAGGGAAAAGGATAAATTTGGCGCGCTGCAAGCCACGCCTGTTGGAGCTGGGACGTCAATAGGGTAGGTTATGTAGGTGCAGGTGTCATGGCACTTACACTAGGCCAGGGACCCCTGTTAGGCCCCAGCTAGGCCCCAACTCCCCTCAGCTTGTGGTTGCTGCAGAGACAGGCCAAGAGATAGGGACACTGCCCCTGTAGCTTCAGTGTGAGGGACACAGGCAGGAGCGGCTGCATCCTGGCCTTAGGTGATCTGGGACCAGATCACCCAGCTGCAATACAGAGACATTATACATGGTGGTACACTCCACACGGTACTCACCCACCGTAGAGGCGGAGGCTATGCGACAGCGCTGAATCAGTGGATCCTCATCTTCCACCATACCCGGGTGCAGGAGAGCCTGGGCAGGTACAACAAGTGCACCAACCATACACTTTAGTGGGCAGCATTGTACAACACTTTTGGGTGAAACTAATTACTCGTGGACATCAGGGTGTTTGGGTGCCCGAGGGCCCCTATGTACTTTGGGGATTGCGTATCCAGTGTGTGGCACAAAAAGGGTGTTGAAGGGGACAGTCGTGCGTGACCAGGTGGTTGTATGTATACGTTTAAGAGATCTGTGTAGTAAAACTGTTATACTAACCAAAATGTTTTTTGTTACATGGGGTTCCTGTAATGGGGTCATTCCACGTAGTAGAATCCCGTACAGGTGGAGGTGCTACCGATCATCGACTCAGGTACACCCCAGGTTCCCAGCAGCGGAGGCTCAGGCCTCCTGTGAGTCACAGGTATTGCACCCTACACACACCGTAGCTACACATCTCCCAGGGGGTGAGGGGAAAGTGCGGTATATATATATATATATATATATATATATATATATACACACACACACATAACTGTGTAAGTCTGTTGGTTACAAAAGGGCAACAATGAAGCACAAAACAAAACATATTTATCAAAGAAAATTATTCTTATCAAAAGCACTTTTCCTTTAATACATATGTTTTTCAGCCTTTGATAAATAGATGCATTTGTCTACCTAAACATATCTAAACATTTAAATTATTTTATTTATTTTCCAGCATTTCCTACACTTTAACCTGTGTATCGAGCCAATGGGAACTGATGAGAGGGACTAAGAGGGTGAGAACTAAGAAGAATATAACACGAATTCCAATAACAATGATTGTTGTGATATTTTCAACCTAAACCTGGGCTGATGCATTTTCATGTAACATTTTATAATTTGGCCACTGCCTATATCTGAACAAATGCAAGAACAGAATGCTTATTTTAACCATGAATGATTGAATCAAATTGAAAGGTTTTTTTTTCTTTGGAACCGTTGCTGCACAATATTTATTCCCAGGTTTGTAACTAAATCTTCTTATAATGCGTATAAATATTGGATTGTCTTTCATCTCAGTCAAGCTTTAAAAGGGAATGCAAGCTGCTATCTTGTGGGAATGATTACAATGATATAATAACATGTAGTATATTTAAAAGTTCACTAAACTCTTAGGTCACTTAAAATACGCAAAGATTATATGGAAAGTCTTGGTTTCCCATTAAGTGACCTACAGTATCTGCCTGCATATTGCTATAGTGATCTCTGTGACATACTGAAGAAATTGCTCAAATTTGCCAAACATTTAATTTAAAAAGTAGACTAAAGAAACTTTTGGCGACTTCATCGTTTTCTCATGTTATTTTGGCTACATTTTTTTTGTACTCTTAATCATTGTTATGTTCTGTGATTGTACAATTGATCCAGCTGAGACGTTCCTAACAAAAATAATGGCAAAGACTCACACAACACATAAAACTGCACATTTTGACCCGTATTTACTAAGCAGTCTCCTGCCATCAGTTTGGGGACCAGCGCACCAGTTATTAGACGTGTGCTCTGTAGGAAATGGAGAAAATGGAGAAACATAATCAGAGGTTCTTTTTCAAGTCACCTTTTTATTTCCAGGAGACAATACAAAAAATATTGTATTGTATGTCTTTATTAATATAGCGCCATTAATGTACATAGCGCTTCACAGTAGTAATTGGTAGGTAGGGAGACCGTACAGAGACAGTAGGAGCGAATTCTGGTAAGTATGACGTTTCATGACACAAATGGCCTACAGTATCTTCAGAAGTTTTGTGCTCTAAATATTTGGTGTGGCCACATTGATGGGTACAAGCCCCCATAATTGAATAAATGCACTTTTGTATAACTTTTGGTTATTTCTGTTACGAGACACCTTCTAGCGCTAGAAGACACTGCCCATTCACTTGAATGCCTCCACTTCACTGCCACTTGATTTCCTCTGGCAACTCCCTTTTGTCTGATGTCACTGTGTGATCAGTCAATGGTTTGTGGCCGACTATTTGGGATTGTACCTTTAACATGCAGTTGTGTTCAATCCTGCCCCCCAATATTATATTACATGGTAGTCCTTACTACAATTTAATTAAAAACATTAGAACCAACAGGTCACAGTTCAGTGACAGCTACCATTGCAATTAAATAGGGTCACACCCCAACAGCAAACCCATAGAAAGTATTAGGGTGCCGAAAGACACTTTATTTCCTATTCACTTCCTCTCTTAGGGCACTAGTTTCAGCTGTTCTTATATATTTTATCTGAGTACTTTAGGAGTCATATCAAATTCATAAATAATTTTGATGTATTCTGCTTTGTTTCTTTCTGGCCACCATTGTCACTTCCACCTAAGTGTGTTAGGTGTGGGGAGTAGTCCTAGAGCTGCAATCAAGTGGCTCCCCCCTCCCACCAGAGTGTGAAAAACTTCTTAGCTGCACTTATGAGTTTGAGACGCTATACAATTTATATTTTTATTATAATATAAGGGGGTTAATGCACTGCCCTCTCAGGTCGGTGGGCTCCTATCGCCAAAACAGGTTCCCACTGGTTCAATTTATAATATATGTACAATCTTTCCAAGACTTACCCTTGAGAAAGCTGTCCACGCGAAACGTACGTTGGGTAGTCCTGCTAGTTTTAACAGGAACATTCTCCTCAACAGCCGCTGGTCAGCAGCTCTCCCATACTCGTGAACCTGCAATTTGTCTACATGGATTCTGACACTCACCTACTTCTAACTCGGTTCTGAGAACTCACATCCAACATTAGGATTACAGTGTTTTTAGAGTTCAGGGTCATTTGTTAGGGTATACCCTCCCTCCCGAAAAGCAAGATTCAGCTCAATTCACTGCAGCAGCATCAACAAGCAGAGGCGGGTCTGTGTACCTTCCAACCGCTCCTTCTCTGTAGCTAGTATTGATCACATTAGTTGCAGTGAATCCAAGTTCCAGTACTTCTGACTACTGGTGCATATACTTACTGGATTATGAGTACTGCCACTAATCTTTTATCCTGCCTGTCACAATTTAGACACATTAATACAGCAGCAGCTGGAATTTTCCACTGGAGTATGCAGCAGTCCACCATTGCTCACACATAGCGAGACCTCCACTCAGAGGGACAGTTTTTTTCTCTGCAAAATAACAAAGATACGCTCTTTCCTCTGATGCTCGACTACTAAAACTCTAACACAGACCCTCATTCTCTCCAGTCTTGATTACTGTAACCTCCTGCTGTCCGCCCTTCCTGCCTCTCACCTGTCTCCCCTACAATCTATCCTAAATGCTACTGCCAGAATCACTCTACTCTTTCCTAAATCTGTCTCAGCATCTCCCCTGCTGAAATCCCTCTCTTGGCTTCCTATAAAATCCCGGATCTCACACACTCAATTCTCCTCCTCACTTTTAAAGCTTTACACTCTTCTGCTCCTCCTTACATCTCAGCCCTAATTTCTCGCTATGCACCATCCTGACACTTGCGTTCTGCTCAAGGATGTCTTCTCTCTACCCCCTTTTGTATCTAAAGCCCTCTCCCGCCTTAAACCTTTCTCACGGACTGCCCCACCCCTCTGGCATGCCCTTCCTCTCAATACCCGACTACCACCCTCTCTATCCTCCTTTAAGACCCTCCTTAAAACATACCTGCCTAAGGAAGCATATGAGTAGCTGCATGGCTGTTAATTTACACCTCATACATAAACATTGGCCCCTTGCAGACGCACTTACCAGATTGTCCTCCTACTGTCTCTGTATGTTCTTCCTACCAACAAATTAGATTGGAAGCTCTTCAGAGCAGGGACTCCTTTTCCTAAATCTTACTTTTATGTCTGAAGCACTTTTATTCCCTTTCCCAAGATTGTCCACTTCATATGCTACATCCACTTGAAGGGACAATCCTGACTAGGATGAATGTGAACAAAGCACAGCGGCATGTTTAGTACAGTAGGTTCAATGTTGTTGATTAACATCTTTACAAAACATTGGACAAGTATACAAAAATACTTTCTAAAGTTTTAACATCATGGATGTAAACAACAACTTTTTAGGGTTTTTATGATCTTTAATAATTGTCTTTTATTGATGACTGTTTGCCAGACCTCAATGCCCCGAGTAAATTATTAGCTTGGCTCTGTCTTTTGTTTGCAAAGTAATTATGGAGCCACCACTGGTCAAACAGATAAACAGAGCCACCGACAAGTGGAGGAGAGCTGTTTGAGACTGATGCCTGAAGGGGATTGATGTCCTGGGTGTGGGGTCTGAAGGGCCCATCTATGTCCCACCTCTGCATGGACAATAAGCCTGGCCTCCACCTCCAATCAACAGTTAAAGCCAGGGCAGCTACCACAGCTAATAGATTGGGCCCTGTCTCCCTTCACTGCCAAGCATATCCACCCACCCTGTTCAACAGGTTGGCCAAAGCCTCTCCCACTAAACAAGTTGGGGCCCGGTTCAGGCAAGGAATCCTGGGATTGTACATTCTTCTTAGTGGGCCTGCAGATAAACAAAAGTATCTGATGTGCTTTAATCCAGTGTTCCAGACGAAAAGTGATACACATTCATTTTTCACAACTTGTTTTTATTTATTATGACTGTAACAGGGACTTATGCCTGTTAAAATAAAGCAGCCTCAGAGCTCTGAGAATCTAACAGCGAGATAGTGTAACGCTCGGCCTGCCGACAAGCCAGACGAGACCCCGGGACTGAGGTGGAAAGGAGAAATACCACACACCTAACAGTAAATGGGGGCACGGCCGGAGTGTGGAAGTAGCGTAGTTGGTCCAGGGAACAAAAATAGAAAGAGTACCGTACTTGCCAACTCCAGCGTAGAATGGTAAAGTCCATAAGCCAATGGTCAAGGTGTATGGAGAGCAGCGTGGTAGAGTGTCCGTAAGCCTGGGTCGTGGAGTGTAGAGAGCAGTGTAGTAGAGGTCCGTAAGCCGTGTCCAAGGGATGTAGAAGACTGCAAGGTAGAGAGTCCAAAGCCAAATCCAAAGGGTTCCAGAGAGCAGCATAGTCAAAGTCCAAAGCCAAGGGTCAAAATCCAGGGAGGTCAGCAGAGAATCCAGAGACAGGAACAGGGACTGAAACACAAGAAAGCCAGGCAGAAGCAGGCAGCACCAAGGTACAGTAGCTATGCAGAGCAATGTGGTAATGGCGAGGGGAGACTAAATAGTGGGCTGGGGCCTATCGAAGGAAAGGGGGGAGCGGAGGTGCGGCCCCAGGGAAGCCCCAATAGGGGAGAATAGTCTGGGGGGTGGACCTGGTGGAGCAGGGGCAGGGAAACGCGCCGATGCGCGCGCGCACCGCACCTGAGGAGATGGGGTCAGGTTCCCGGCGCCAAGAAAGGGAAGGCTGGGTCCGCGCGCGCCGTAAGTGTGACGCACGACCCAGAAGTGCGGGAGTAGCGGCGGGGGAGATGCCGAGGACCAGGGCACGCTGCCGGGGACCAGAGACAGCGGGGAGAAAAGGTAAGGAGGCGCTGGTAGCAGGAGTCCCCGCCGCGCGGGTCCTTACAGATAGGTAATTGCAGCCACTCAATTAACTAGTCTCCACCTGGACTAATGAGAGCTCTGTAAAAAGCCTCATGTGAGACACAGGAAAGGGATTCCTTAGCTCACATTTGGGCTGACATAAGGAGAAGGAGGACAGAGCAGAGTTTTCCTTAGCCCACAACTGGACTGACCTGAGGAAAATATGATGTCTTGATGCACACAGAAGGACTATATGCTGACAGCCAGACAAGGGGACAAGACCTCTATACTTGGATACAGAGAGTGCCATACCACACAAGGATGCTGACCTAGGAGAACAGAGAGGCCTTCCCCTACAGCTACAACAACAGAAACAGATAAGAGACTTTCATATTGGACTGTTGTGTGTATGTATATATGTATGTATATATGACTAACACAAACAAAGAGTAGCGCTAAAGTGTGTGATAAAATATAGTGTTAGTGAGCATGTGTGCATACATGTGATAAATATCAATAATTTAAATAAACCAAATAATATATGTAACACCAAAATGCATAAAAATGAAAACAAAATTGTGAAGTGGAGATGAAAAGTCCAGATCAGAAACCAGTCTGTATGGGGAGGCAAAGCTTCTTGAAATGATCTTGCCAGATCACAGGAATCTACAAAAAACAAGAAGACAAAACAAGCTTCATAGCATAATACTGTAAAATTAAAGGATACTTTAATGAAACAGAGATTGGTCACCAGGACCTATACTCACAATGTGGGTAAAAACACAATCGTTTGAGAAAATCTGTAAAAAGCAGCGTGTCAGCACAGATGGATGTGATAGACAGGTAGCCAGGGCCAATAGGTAGTGAAGTGGTTAACCAATGAAGAAAACAGTCCACAATATACCACTTTGATGTAGAGATGTAAATACCACCAAAGTCAAAGTTCCACCAGCCAGTGAAGTGGTATAACACTGAGCTGTCAGTAGCAGCAGCCAGATGGAGAAAATGCTGTGAATCAGGGAGCTACACAGCAATGGCGGCGCCACGAGGGATAGGAATTGAGGTAGCCGTGGGTATGTGGGAACTCCAAATAGTAACACACAGCAAATACTAGCCTGGCCTGGCTCGGCCTTTCGTAGGTGCGTCACCGCGTGCTGACGCGTTTCGTCACAGTAAGTGACTTTCTCAAGGATAGACAGTAGCAGTAGATACCAGATTATATAGTGCCATGATGACCTATCCAAAGTGAAAACAAGCTGCAAACTATCAGTGTGTGATAATAAAGAATCCCAGGGTAATAATAACATTAAATAATGAAATACAAACGGGATAATAATAATAAGTATACAGATATATTGATGAACTGACACCTCATGATCTGGCCAAAAAATCTGAAGTTCCATGTCACCATTATACAATGAGAAATGTTTATAATTCTGTATTCAGGTATAGGGTGATTATTATTCAATCCAAAGGGTAACAAAAGAACAGAAAATGGGCCAGAAGATGAGGTGTAGGCTGTAAGGAAAAGACCACAATATTACAAACATAATTGTAAATACAGAAACTAAACTGCAGCACAGAGTAGCAAAACAAAAGAAAAATTACTAAATTAAAAAATCTATTATTAATATATAAATAAATAAATTAACATATTCTAAAATTTAAACAATGATGACCTGAAATAATTATATATATAAATAAAATATAAAATATAAAACAGGATATGGGAGCAAAGAGAAAAATGAAAGTAGGGAGGACAGATGTTTTAAACAAGAATGCTCGTGTCTATGCATTCGTTGAGTCACAGAGGAGCCAACTTGCCTAAGCAGTAAATCCAGTAGGACTCACGAATGCATGTTTTGAATCTGTCACCCCCCAGTTTAGAACTAGGGACAGATTCAATGCCTGTGATACTGAGACTAGAGGGGTCTTTAGAGTGTACCATAGAAAAGTGTTGAGAACCCCCTTAATAATAGCTCGTCGATGTTCTAAAAATCTTGTACATAGAGAATGTTTAGTACGTCCTATGTACTGGATCTTACAGGCACAGGACAAAGCATATACCACGTGTGGTAAGGCAGTCAATCCTACTCTTAATAGGGTGTACTGAACCATTTGAAAAGGAAGCAAAGGAGTTACCAGTAGTGAGATGCTTGCACGTAATGCATCTAGATCTTCCACATTTCAGACTACCAGAGGGGGGCAAATCGGAATGAGAAGCCGGGAGGATCTCTCTTAGACAACTTGGGGCCAGTTTGATTTTTGACATTGAAAGCTCTGTGGAAAACCACAGGTGCCCTAGGTGTGAGAAATTTGCTCAGATGGGGATCACACAACAACTCTTTCCAATGGCGATTAAGAATTTCAATAATTTTGTTGGAATAGCCACTTTATTTCGTGATGAATTTAACTGCATTCTTAACAGTAGAGTTATCCCGATTGTCCCATAGCACCTTGTTCGGACCATTAATTCTAGATTTACTCAACAACTCAGTTCTATTCATGGCTCTGACTTTTTTATATGACTCTTGGACTTTGTCACAATCATAACCTTTCTTTGCAAACAGGGTGATAAGTTTACCTGACTGTTCCTCAAACATGAGGTCAGAGGAGCAGTTACGTCTGAGTCTACTAAATTGGCTCAGTGGAATGTTATCGAGCCATTTAGGATGATGGCTACTATCAGCATGTAAGTACCCGTTAACTGCTACCTCTTTAAAGTGGACTCTCGTCTGTATATTATACTCATTATCGACCGAGAGTACCAAGTCCAAGAAAATAATCTCACTGGAATGTGTTTGGTGAGTAAAGACTAGTCCAAGGTTATTGTCATTAAATTTATCAAAAGCCATGTGGAGGCTCTCTTCATTTCCATCCCAAATGATCAACAAATCGTCGATATAACAACCATAGAATACCAGGCTCGCCCCCAGATCCGCATTGGACAAGATGTAATTATGTTCCCAGAACCCCATAAAGAGGTTCACATAGCTGGGGGCAAACCTGGCACCCATGGCCATTGCACATGTTTGGAGATAGGTGTCTCGAAAGAGGAAATGATTGTTGTTAAGTATAAATTTAATTAAACTGAGTAAAAAGGTACGTTGAATAGGGAGAAGTGAATGGTCCGAACATAGAAAGTGCTCTACTGCCCTCAAACCTTTGACGTGATCGATACAAGTGTATAGAGATTGTACATCACAGGTGGCCCATCTATATGTAGATTTCTACACAATGGATGAGGTGGAGTCAATGACATGTAGGGTGTCTCGAAGATATGAACGTAGTTTGACCACATATCACAGCAGTAAAAAGTGGTCAACATATCTGGACAACCCAGACATCATTGACTCCACCCCTGAAATGATGGGCCTACCTGGAGGGTTGACAAAGCATTTATGCACCTTGGGCAGGTGATAAAAAATGGGGATATGCAGATTAGGTATATAGAGATATTTAAATTCATCTTTGAGAATTTTGTCAGCTAAACCCTGTTTAAGTAATAAACAGAGTTGAGATTTATATATGTCTGTATAATATATATATAGTGCTGCTGTCTACTTTGAATACAGGTTTTTTCATCTACCACTGAGTGCTATCCTTTGTTTACTCTTGTTGAGGTGACTACTGTTATATATATATATATATATATATATGTATATATATATATATATATATATATATATGTATATATATATATATATATATGTATATATATATATATATATATATATATATATATGTATGTATGTATATATATATATATATATATATATTTATATATATATATATATATATGTATGTATGTATATATATATATATATATATATATATTTATATATATATATATATATATATATATATATATATATATATATGTGTGTGTGTGTGTGTGTGTGTGTGTGTGTGTGTGTGTGTGTGTGTGTGTGTGTGTGTGTGTGTGTATATTATATGTATATGTTTGGGGTGGTAATCAGCCTAGCTACCCACCCAGTTAGATAGAGCATATACAGTACTGTCTAGTTATTCTCCAAAGTGGAGCAGGTTTTTCTTTTATGTTTGGTGTTTACATTGGCTCAATAAATGAGTTTGGATATGCTAAATCCGTTGTGCCCTATGTTCCTTGTTCATCTATCCAGGACTGATCGCAGGCTTTCGTGCAAACACTGGAGCACCGGTAACTGTATCATTATTTTTTCTACTTTGAGGTGTGCAGCATTTCTCTCAATTGTCTACATTGTTAAAAGGACATTCAATAAAGCCTTATATCAATTTCACCCTAAAACGGTCCCCATTTGCATACCTCTGCACACGTCTCTTACAATGACCCACTATGTTGAACTGCTCCTTTAAAAGAGAAAAATGCAGATAGGTTAGTGATCCAAAGAAAGCAATATTAATATTTTTGTTGGCTTTAAAAGACATGAATTCAATGTTCAGAATAAATTTTCCTGAAGTCTGACAAGTACATACAGTTTTGCAATACTAAAATCCCCCAGGCATAAATATCTTTATTCTTTCCAGCTCAGTTTGGAAATCCATACTCAAGTTTTGTCTTCTGCAAGGAAGCCTTAAACTAAACCAGTAGCAGCACTTAAAGTGCTATTAAATAAGCAGTGATTTTTATGCTTGATGCAAGAGGTTCAAAACTTGTTAAACTATTGGCTAAATCTTTTTGGACATCCCATTTGAAATAGTTTTGCTATGTTTTTATAATGGCCTTCTCTATAAAATCACAGTGTGGTTTGATAAACAAAATTGTTTGTGGTACCCATAGCTTATGTTGTGGTGCTTTATGTAAGATCTGATTACACAATTCATATGTCAGTGGTTTGGTTACGCAACCCTGTCTCAAATATAAGGACATCTGTGAATGTTGGAGAGATAGAATGCCCTGACCAATAGGTGAAGGGCGCATCACGCCTGGGCCAAGAGGACATGGAGTGAGGAGTGAGGAGTGGGGAGAGGAGGATGAGAGAGGGCTAGGTTATTTAAAGGGCTGCTGCCATGTGATCTATCTCTCATCCCCGGACTACCTCCCCAAAAGATTCCTCTTGCCCTTGTCACTTTCAGCATTTAACAGAGCAGGAGAGGTGCCTGGAGAGGCCAGGTGCGAGGTCAGGCACCCCAGAGTCCCTCCCACAGGGTCGGCTGAGATTCCCCAACCCCCCATGGAAGCAGCGCAGTGTAAGCAGGGCCAACAGCAGAAAGGGGTAGGGGAGGTCCGAGGAGGGCCCAAGCAGGTCCTCATTGTAGGAAGGAGAAGTCGGTCCAACAGTCAGTTGGGGCCAGCTGGATGCCAGAACCACAGGCAACTGGACTGGTGCCCACTCGGGTAGGTGAAGGAAGGATTAGCGGAGGTGTTATCTTCCCAGCAGGAGGTGCCGGTCAGGCTTAAGGTTCCAGCAGGAGGGTGCTCGTATGAGGTTTGGTAAAATCCTTTCCGGGTTTTCACTTTCCGGTTTGGGATTTTGCTCTTGCTTGCCATCTGTGGCTGGATCGTCCATTTTTGTTCCTGGCAACTTCCTTTAAAAGGACAGCCCTGTTAGCAGGAAGTTGTGGAGCAAAGTCCCAGTTTCCTGCTGTGTTCATGCAACGCGTTTATGTTTTTTGTTTCTCAAGTTACCAGACCCGGCACACATACCTCGACTACCCTTGTCTTTAGCCCACCCTGACCATTGCAAGTACCTCGACTAACCTTTGATTTCAGCCTGTCTCGACCTCTGCATCCACACCGACTATGCAACTCTGCAGCCAGCCCTGACCTTCGGCTTACGACTCACTATTCTATCAGGACTCTGTCCCTCGGCTCAGGTCGGATCTTTCACCTTCCTACCTCATTCCTACGGGTCCGTTTCCTGCTTGAGACGAGCATCGTTACAGCTCGGCTGGAAGCATAAGCAGCCGAATTGCAGAGCCATCTGTAGCGGGGTCAGGGTTTCAACTGTATTTGTGCTTGTATTTATTTGGGTATGTTTTTAAACGGAATGGGCGAAAGTCGAGGGTACAATGGTCAAGAATAATGAATTAAAAGTTGAAGAACGGGGGACAAGTTTCAACGGGAGGGCAGAAAAAAGCAGAGTGGAAAATTGACAATATCTGTGTACGGTATCTAAGAAATAGGGTTCGAGGGGGTGTCTAAATAGAAGAGCGAAAATTGAAAGCAAATACGAGACAAATGAAAGGATGGAATCAGAGTGATGAGTGGGCAAGAAAGCATTGAAACAAGTAAAAATGGGATATAATTTGGATGCAGAGGTTATCAGAGTTGTGGAAAAGAGAGAGTGTGTAAGATGTGAAAAGAAGTCTGAAGCCATTATTACTTTTTAATTTTGATATCACCAATACAGCCTTATCTAGGAGGTTTAGATGCTGTGTATCAACATTCAATACTTCTTACAGTTAATCTTGAATCAGGACAAGCATTGTATTCGTCCTTCTGCAGGGACAAGCAGGCTTATAAAAGCATGGGTACAAAGACATTAAAGCTATCATGTGTAATGTGCTTTGATGATTTATAAGGTAAAGGAATTGTACATTTGTTTATACTTTATATTTCGTTTTTTGTTAGAACATCTTTGAAATCAGAATCATATAAATCAATCAAATCTTGAGTGATATAGCTATTTGTGGAGTGACTGATTACACCAACTATTTGGGACGATGGAACTTCAGCTTTGCCACAGAACCCTAAAGATTTTTCACCCAGCTTTGTAAATAAGTTCCCTGTTACTTTGAAATTTAAAGAGTAGGATTACAAATGCTTTAACGAGGGCTAGTAGCAAAGCCCCAAACAGTTGCAAGTGAAAATTACAAGTTTCAAAGATTTAAAATTGTTCCCAATAAAGTGCATATATTTATTCAACAAACGTTTACCTGTCTTGAAGTTAGAAGATCTAAAACTAGGTGATGCACATGTTAAGAGAGGAAGTCACAGTTTGATTCATCCCTAAAACAAGTGTTTTTAAAACGTTGTTTAAAAGTCACTGCGTGTCCTTAAATGTACCTTATTGTGTCACCTCCTTCCGTTCGGGTATTTCATGTTTGTATTTGTAAACATACTATTTGATTTCCAGACGCCACTGAGATCACTAACATTACATTACTCCAGCCTTACGGATGTTGGGGTTAATGTATCAAGCTTCTAAAAATGTGCCTTGACGCAAATTAAACATTAAGCTTTTTTCATTGTTCTTATCTACAGTAAATCATCAGGTGACTTCTTATTGCACACAAGAGAGCATCTAGCACTAGGGCTTTGCAATGAGGTTGCAAACCAGGTGAAATTGGCCCCTTTTTAGTTGCAGAAATAGCTAAGGCTCAGTCAGGGTTTGCAGACGATTCCCGCGCATTATCTCAATGTACATTGCATTTCTATTTATATGCTACAGTGTCTGCAAAATTCTCTCAAATTACTAGATTTGTTTGCAAAATGTTCTAAAATTGTTAACACAGATATAATTAGGGCACACACCATGTTTCACTTACTGACTGGCGATATTTCACTGAAAGCTTACTAACTTGGCAAAATGATTTGCCTTTGGAGTGGTGACGTCATCTGATGCGCTACACGTTGCCCCGCCCCCTGATCCCAGACGTTTGTGGGTTCCCCTGCTCACCTGTTTGCCGGCAGAAACATCATCCACAGCACGCTGAGTGTGCTGATCTGCGCCATTTGAGTTTTTCTCTCCTTCCCCAATTCCTCTCATTTTCTCTGCTCCCCATGCCTCTTATTTTCTCTCCCACCTCCCCCAGTCCCTCTCATTATCTCACCCCACCGTTCCTCTCATTTTCTCTCCCCCCTGTTCCTTTCATTTTCTCTCCCCACTGTTCCTTTCCTTTTCTCTCCCCACTGTTCCTCTCATTTTCTCTCCCCCCGTCCTTCTCATTATCTCTCCCTCTCCCCCACATCCCTCTCATTATTTCTCCCCCCGTTCCTCTCATTTTCTCTCCTCCGTCCCTCTCATTTTCTCTCCCCCATGTTCCTCTCATTTTCTCACCCCCGTGCATCTCATTATCTCTCCCTCTCCCCCACATCCCTCTCATTATTTCTCCCCCCGTTCCTCTCATTTTCTCTCCTCCGTCCCTCTCATTTTCTCTCCCCCATGTTCCTCTCATTTTCTCTCCCCCCGTCCTTCTCATTTTCTCTCCCCCACCCCCGTTCATTTTCTCTCCCCCACCCCCAATTTATTTTTTCTCCCCTTCCACTATTGGACAGAAAGTACAAATACAGGACAGTCCGGTTCAATACCGGACACTAACAAACCTATATGCACACCCCTCTGGCAGAAAAGGGGTTAATATGGACTAATTATATTTACCAGAAGCTGTAAACTTATAGCAAAAAAACTATAAAAAAAAAAGCATTCATAGTCTGAATGTATTTAACCATCAACCATATCATGGGTCAAGGACCACAATCTGGAATAGATTTGAAATGATTCTGTGGGACACAGCTGGAAAATATGAGTATAAAGGAAAGCATGCGTGGGGCACAAGTTAGCAGCATTCATTTAGCCACAAATCTAATTATTGTGAAGAATAGAATGCAGACTTGAAATTTGGTTTATCACATTGGCTTCTGGGTCTGTACCTCTCGTTAAACTGCACTAGACACACTGTCTGGTGTTATATTTCGGTTTCTTTGTTAGTACTGTAGTTATAGAGGTATATTTGATTTCTTTAAACAATTGCAAAAATTGAGGGGAGAGAGATTTTTATTTTTATTCTGCGCTTGGTTACAATAAGTAACCCTTCACCCATTACTGTAAGTCAAGCTAAATTGTTCCATACAGACACTACTTGTTGATACTGATGTGTACTGCTTTGTCTCATGGATTACAAAAAGCTGGACTCTGTTTCATGTTATTTTAAAAGATTTTCACACACTTTCACATTCTAAAGATTTGGTTACATAGTATAATCAGAGAATTAATCACTTTGCGATGTCATATTTTTCGAAACCTATATGTCAGGCTAAGCCCTGTGGCTTCTTTCCTTTGTTTTCCTTTAATGAAATTCAGAGGAAGCTGACTGTTAAATCTTTTTATTTGGATTTTTTAATAAAATATCACATACTATTATGAATGAACCCTTTGGGTGCCCCAGGGCGTAGTGATTAGGGTTGCCAGGTGGCTTCTCCAAGCAATGGGGAAAGGTGCAACGTGCTCAAGACACACGCGCACACACACACACACACACCTCTCACCTCTCTTCCCTGCATGCTATTTCAACCTCTCCTTGGCCCCACTCCCAGGCTCCTGACACCTCCTCTTGATTGGCTGCAGCACGGTAATGCAGCCAATCAGTATGGAGGAAGCTGGTGAACCCCCTAGCAACAGCCCTGCTCGGGCAAATCCCACAGTCCCCCAAGCCAGTCAGGTCACTCTGTCCAGAGGCATAATACCGGACACATACATGTCCAGTATTACCTATAAATTTATACTGAAACAGTGTCCAAATACAGGACAGTCCGGTTCAATACTCGACATCTGGCAACCCTAGTAGTGACTACAGCCTGCCCAGGGAAGGTGGTTATTTTAGCTTAGATGGTGTGTTGCCATGGAGCGCAGGACGCCATCTAACCAGTTAGGAAACGGAAGAAGAGGATCTCTCTTCTCTCAAAATGGCCATTCGGTCACATGAACATACTGTGCCGGAGGGGCAGCGGCACTCAGACTGCCCGACGACCCCTCCACCGCTCAAAGGTTTAATTACTAATAATCTATGAAAGAGGCCGTTTCTGCTGCATGTTTATTTTGTAGCATTTTTTTCCCCAATACTGCACTGTAGGATTTTTGTTTCCACCTCTAGTTCCTTCCCCGCTCAGTGATTTTTTTCTGAACTGCATTTTATACCAACAAAATGGCCTAAAACGTTCATTGATATGGCTTCTAAGTCCCCCTCACTTAGCGATGTTAGCTGACATTTATTATTTATAAGATCCTTCGTAGTGTGCATGGAAAAGCACTCTGTGCTGCCATTTGAAATGGAGAAAGTGAGAATAAATAGTAAGTGTTGCCTTGTAAACACTCTACTGGAGGCTCAGGGCCTTTTTAAATGAAAAACTGAAACACAGCTAGAAACATACAGTAGGTCATATTGGGAGAAATTGCACCTTTAATGCACCCCCAGAAATCTATATGAGTTTAACTCGTGCAATGTTAGTATCCTTAGCATGTCCTCAGCGGCGGATTTCCATATTTGCCGCCCCTATGTACTTGCCTGTGTCTGCCGCCTCCTTTCTGCTGCCTTTCCTGCTCCTTTGAATCCTGGCTTCAAATTACATCGTACGGTGGCGCGTTGCCATGGAAACGCGATGTCATGATGTAATTTGATGATGTGACGTTCCATTGCCATGGCAACGAGACGCCATGTGACGTCACGTGGGGCGTCTGCAGCGTCATTACACGCTGGGATTCCAAAGGAGCAGGAGGGCAGCAGAAAGGAGGAGGCAGACACAGGCAAGTATCTTCCCATTCGGTCCGAGAGGCCCAACAGCGTGGCAAAATTATATGGGGTGGAAATTTTTGCCACCCCAAAATTTGTCGGGCCTAACGGGAAATCTGACACTGCATGTTCTGCTACCTTCTGAAAGTGTTAACCCGTTTAGTTATGGTTGCTAGGTGTCCAGTATTGAACTGGAAAGTCCTGTATTTGGACACTCTGTCCAGTAAAACATTAGCGGTAATACTGGACGTGTATGTGTATTATGTTCATGGACAAAGTGAGGCAGCTGGGTAGCATCCTCCATCCTGATTTGCTGCTGCTGGGGAATGCAGCAAATCAGAAGGTGTCAGGAGCATGGGAGTTGGGCCAAGGAGAGGAGGAAACAGCATGGAGAGGAGAGAGGTGAGAAGGGCATGTGTGTGTTTCTCAAGCACGTCACACCTTTCATTATTGTGTCCAGTATTTTTTAAGAAGTCATCTGGCAACCCTACTGTCAGTGCTGGAGGGTACTGCCAACTGCTTGGCCACAGACTCTCCAGAACTATCGATCACGTGATCACTTCCTGGTTCCGGTAACCGGAACAGAAGGGGAGGGATCGCGCCTTCACTTTAGTTCACAGTCATCGCTCCAGTAGTAAAAAAAAAAAATGAATGTCGGTTACTTTAACATCTCTTCTTTCCTTTCCAATGCCATTTTTAGTTTCAAACTCTGTTGCTCTGTTCAGGAGAGATAAGCGTTTGGAATATGAATTTGCCGGGAGGTTAAAATGGAGTTCTTCCCAGAGCCCAGTCAAGTCTAAAGGTTATCATGATTCTTACCACTAAATTATTTTGTTAAAGAACAGGACAATTCAGGGTCAAGATACTAACATTATATGAGTTAAACTCGTATAGGCTTCTGGTGGGGATTACGGCTTTTAAAATCCCCAATTTTCTTATTCCCTGCTCAGGGGTGCGCAAACTCAGTCCTCAAGGGCCACCAACATGTCAGCATTTAAGGGTATTCCTGCTTCCGCACAGGTCATTAAATCAGTGACTCAGTCATTTTGATTGAGTCACCTGTGCTGAAGCAGGGACATCCTTACATCCTGTCAGTGGATTTGGAGGACAGCTTTATCACCACTGCTCTGGCTTCCAAGGTTACCATGTAAGTGTAGCCCTCTTTCCCCGTGCCTAAGGGTAGTACGTGTGCTAAGTACCTGTTTAGTGTACAGGAAGCCTAACCAAGTGGACTTAACCTTTATTAGTGAGCCTGGTTAACCCCTTCACCGTCACACCTCCCCCCTTAAGATGCAGGCTTTTTTACGACTGCCTCGTCCAGCGGTTTACCTAGCCTGACACGTCTTGAGGCTGGTGGCTCACTGGGACTATCCTGGCACTGCCTTTCTTATGCTGGATCGAAAAATCAAATTCTTGAAGGGCTAGCCTCCAGCGAAGGAGCTTGCCATTTTCCCCAGCCACCCTTTGTAGCCAACACAAAGGGTTGTGATCAGTGATCACTGTGAAAGACGGATGGGTGCACTGGCCAGTGCTGCCTTGAGTGCCTGAAACACTGTGTCACATGCAGGAGACCAGGCTACCAGAACTGGGAGTCGCTTATGTGTCAGATCTGTCAAGGGTTTAGCCACAGCGCTGTACTGTGGGACAAACGTCCTATAGTACGGTGCCTAAAAAAGCCATAGGGGGATATGCACTAAGCAGTGATAAGTCGTAGGAGCGCAAAGTGCTCTTAGAACGTGAAGTTCCGCCGAGCGCTATTCACTAAGTCGCGCAAAGAGGCACTTTGCGCTCTAAAACTGACTTTTTCTTGAAATTTTTTCAAAGTCCAACTTTGCTCGTACGATGAGCTGTTTGCGCTGAATCCTGCCCTTCTGCGGGATTCACTAAGCAACGCAAACTGATCATACGTGAAAGTTGCGCTGAATAAATCTCACCAGCTAAAGGCTGGTGATAAAAAAAGCAGGACTTAGAAAAAATTCTTTGTTTACATTTTTGCATGCGCAAAACCATTAACCCAGGCTGGCTAGTGTCCCCGGCTAACCACGCAGGGGCCCGGGGGTCCCTGCGGGAGTCCGGGGATCCCTGCGGCCGTCTCGGGGTCCCCAAGGGAGTCCCGGGGTACCCGCGGGCCTGCGGTACCAATGTTGCACCTCCAAAAATAATAAACAATATTTATAACTAAATACACCCCCCTAACACATAATATACAGTAATGGGCAAAATGACTATTATCCACATATGGATAATAATGCATTTGCCCTTTTTAAATACATATAAATTACAATAAATACAGTAAAAACATATTACACTTACCTTTTACAGGCACCCACGATGAAGGCCAACTTCATCCTCATCTTCATCCTGCCCATGCCCCTCCAGTGCTGCAAAACATGCACAACAATCACAATAGCCAATGTAATGTCCCCTAACCCCTTAATCACCATAGCGGTTATTAACCGCTACAGTCATTAAGGGGTTAACCCACCCTCACCCACCACTAGGGAGGCCTACATACCCTCCCCCACTAACCCCCACCCCGTGAGGCCTAACCACCCTCACCCACTACCCAGCCGGGAGGCCTACCCACATACCCTTGGGGCCAATACCCCCTCCCCCCACCCCCAGTACCCACAATAAAAACAAACACAGCCCCACAATAAACATCATTATATTTATTAAATACATAACCCACCCCCTGTGCCTCCCCATAAATACATGATTTATTCTTTTACATAAAGGGTTCATACCACAGGCCCACGTGAGTCCCCGGTGGGCCTGACGGGTCACCTCACAGACCTACAGGTTACCAGCCACTTGTTTCATACAAGGTCTGTAGGCCTGTTGGTGGGTCCCGCCAGGCGCCATGGCCCACCAGGTGGTCTCCGTGGGTCACCGTGGGCCACAATTGGGTCCCCATGGTAGGCCCGCGGATGTCTGGGGACCCCGGGTCAGACCCACAGGTGTCTGATGGGCCTCGGGTGGTTCCCACGGGGTCTGGCAACCCACGGGGGGTCCCTGCGGGTCCGCGGTGCCCCCACAGATGTGGGCCACCGGTTCTTCCCTGCAGGTGTCCCCCGTAGACCACGCAGCATGGAACCCATGAGAAGCCCGAGGATACCTCAGGTGGTCTCCAGAGGTCTCTCGCAGACCAAAGGAACAAACCCTGTATGTAAAAAAAATCAACCGGACCTATACATTCAATACATACATGCACCTCCCCCCCTCCCCCCAACACATACAGTACAATAATGTGCAAAATAACTATTATGCAGATATGGATAATATATTATTTGCCCATTATGAAACACATAAAACATGCATAAATCAAAACATGAATTCTTAATCTTAAAATCACCACATTGCATGTTACAATAAATCCAGCATTGATTGTAAATATAAACCAACAAACCAGCAGCTACACAAATGTATATGAAATGTCACACAATTGCATTGAGTGTGTACATGATGCAATTAATCTGTGCATCATGTAACACTATGCAAAATATATGTAACAATAAAATACAATATGAACAATGTCCCCTAACCACCAATGCCATCATGAAAATCAAATAGAAACTAAGCAACATCAATAAAATTACCATCAATCAATTAATCCATTTCCTAAAACAATTACAATACAAATCAATTATACAATTTCCTATTCAATTCCTAAAGCCAAACCATTGCCAAAAGAATTCTAATTGAAAGTAACCACCATCATTCTAATCTAAGTACCAGAAATAAGCCATTACAAATAACCTGTAACTAAATACAAATTTCATTATTCACAACAATGACAAAATAAAGCTGATAAATACATTAGCCATACATGAAAAGAACATAAACGTCAGCAAAACAATCAATTATTATCCCTGCATGTCTATCCATATAGATAGATATACATAAAATACAGGGGCAATAATAGAGCATAAAATACAATGCATTTACATACAAAAATCACATACAATACACCCATTCAGTGTCCGTGAATGTATGTATATACATAGATACATTCACGGGCATTAAATGGGACTGAAAAAATAAAAGACATGAATCAAAAATCCAAAAAACCTGTAAAAGTAAAAATAATAAACTTTTCTTTTGTTTACTCACCATTAGATGCCCACTCACCGAAATCCAAGCGACCCGGAAGCACTGGAACCAATCCACAGGTAACCATAAAAGAGGATATATAAACTAAAATAAGTGCGCAACCCAAAATCCACCTTAAACAAAATTCATATAGTTGTGATAAAGTGCAATTGATATTAATTGTGTATATGGGTAATACTAATATTTAAAAGTATACCAAACCAAGTATTGATGCGTATGCTGCTAAACTCTAGGAGTGGCTCGGCACTCCAAACACTAAGAGAAAAAACACAAAGAACAGCGCAAACACGCAATAGTGAAGTAAATAATGACAAATTAGATTGGTGTAAAATTGGTGAGTATTAGGCGTACATTTAGGCAAATAAAACAAAGCATGTCTGTGCAAACATCAGCACAATGTTACCACAGGAGCCCTTCTGGATGGTGTCTCCCTCTGGTTCAGCAGCTGTCTCTGTAGAGTCTTTAGTTGTGTCTCTCACCCTAGTGGAAGGCAGCTGCAGCCCTTGAGCTGTTGTTGAATCCTCCTCTGCTTATCAGGCTGGGCTCACAGGTACACACTGCGCTGCAATCCCCTACAGCGCAGTGTGTACCTGTGAGCCCAGCCTGATAAGCAGAGGAGGATTCAACAACAGCTCAAGGGCTGCAGCTGCCTTCCACGAGGGTGAGAGACACAACTAAAGACTCTACAGAGACAGCTGCTGAACCAGAGGGCGACACCATCCAGAGGGGCTCCTGTGGTAACATTGTGCTGATGTTTGCACAGACATGCTTTGTTTTATTTGCCTAAATGTACGCCTAATACTCACCAATTTTACACCAATCTAATTTGTCATTATTTACTTCACTATTGCGTGTTTGCGCTGTTCTTTGTGTTTTTAACCATAAAAGAGGACCTGGGCATGTATCTGGGCACCTCTCCCTATACTAGGGACCCCTCTTTATACTAGAGACACTGTGAATTATTGCAGGTATACATTAACCCCTTCATGCCGATTACCTTGTCTGGAAGAAGCTGCAGCAGGAATCCTGGTGGTGAATCGTAAGAACGTTTTCAGAGTCAGAGTTTGCCATGAGCAATGTGCTTGGCTGTATCTGAGAATGTCACTCGATTCCTGGATCCAACTTTTGGGGTATCCCAGAACTCCGGAACCCCGATACATAGACACATTCTATAAATACTTTCTCCGGCAAACCCACCCTGAAACTTACAGCCTAAAAATGCCCCTGTCCCAGCACCCCAGGAAAGGCAAAACACAAATAAATCTTTATTGTCGCATAATTTGCACACAGTCACAGTAATGCATTTCAGACATCTGGGTCCAAGAGCTGACACTCTAGGACCTCAACACACAGATCAGGGGTAACCAAGTGGGCTTAACCTTTATTAGTGAGCTTGGTTAACCCCTTCACCATCACAAATACCCACACCATAACGCCATCCCGTTGAAACCCCCAAAGTACGGAGGTGATTGGGCACTTAACCACCCTGGTGTCCACGGAGTCAGGCCCACCCAAATAGGGTGTGTGGAGTTGCGCTACCCACTGTGTGTGGTTGTTGGTGCACTTAAAAAACCTTCCTGGTCTCAGGCCAGACCAGGCCGACTTGGCTGATGGATCCGCTGAACCGCAACGTGGTCCCACGCGGTCTGCTGGATCCTCTCACGTGCTTGTCTACAGGTGTCCACCTCTGGAAAGAGCTCCCGCTTGAGTGTGTCCCTTTTAAGTGTCTATTAGGATGCCTGTGGTCTGGTCCCAGACTGTAGGTCGAGCAAACCGCGTGGCGTTCGTCACCAGTGTGCTAATGCTAACTAGCTGAATGCTACTGGGAAGAGTCCCTATCTATGGGCTTTCCCTGCAGCACCCACAAGCTGAGGTGAGTGGGGCCTAGCTGGGACCTGGGGGTGGGGGGATCTGGCCTAGTTTGGGAGCCACCTGCACCTAGACACTAGCTTACCCCTTTCTGTCCCCGCTCCGACTGGTGTGGTCCTTTCAGCGTGCCAAAGTATCTCTTTCCACTCGCCAGGGATACCGCAGCCCTATTGGCTGAGCTTCCCCATGTGTTGTGGAGTCCCTGGGGCTGCTGGGACTTGTATTCCCATTCGGAGCCGATTCCTTAATGGCCGCCGCAACTCTATTCCACTGCGCAAGCCTTGCACTGCGCATGCATGAGTACCAGAATGGCCACGCCCTGCATTGGTGATCCGCCGCAGAGCTCTTGAGATCCCTTAGACCACAGCCGTTCCCCCACTGCGCTCCCTGCCTCTTGCCGGGTCCGCCTGCCGTTCCAGCGGCACCCAGACAACTCTGCAGCCGTCCCCTACCCCACGGACCAGGAGGTAAGGGAACCTGGCTACATAAGTTTTAAACGTTAGACTGCACTGGGGGGAGCACCATTTCAAGAGATCTCATAAAAATAAAATGCTTAGAAGGACACATTGTCATTGCTTGTCACTACTTTTCCTACTACCACAATTCCCCTATCCTGAATGTATATTCTGTGATGGAGCCAAAGAGACAATCTATAGAGCCTATCCTTGGTGCCCACTTGAATTAGTGTCAGTGTGCTAACAACCCCAGCATGGACTAGGTGCAGAGATTCCACAAGAGCCTGCAGTTTAGCTGTGACACCGTCGCTAAATGGCAACACAAGGCAACCTCCTGATTTATCTTCTTTCTGTAATTCTCCTGACTGCACCTTTATGTATGTATGTATGTATATATTTTTACATAGTCCCAGGGTAAGTAGGCAGCTTTCTGTCAGATTTACAACAGAAAGTGCAGACATATTGTAGATGTGATCCGCTCCACAGATTCAGTCACTAAGGCTGGTGGATAGGAAATTCATACCAGACTTTACATTGGTGCTGGTTTTCACTAACCTGCTCACCTAATTACTGGAACAGGTATTTAGAGCAGAGAGGGTTGCTTTTTCACTCTCTCTCTCTCTCTTAGAGCCTGGAAGCTGGGAGGAAGACTGCTGCTCCCCAGTATCCAGTTCGGGCTAGACGCCCCCTCCACCCTCCACCCTCCACGTGTTGCAGCATCTGAGGATCTAATGGGACGCTGTCCTCATCTCACAGTTAAGGACTTCATGTTATTATACCTGTGTGTTATTTCAAGTTGTTAACTGGCATTGCCAGCAAATATTGCAGATAGGAATAAGCATGTGAGTTACACTCCTGACAGGAGTAGATGTTTCCTTCTATGATTTATTTTGTTCTTAAAGTGACCATGTTTAAAATGTCACTAATGGAGAAGTAACCGCTGAAAGTTGAGGGCTAAGTGCCCCTTGTGTGTATACACATGTTTGTCCCCCTTTTCTACAAATTAAACCCTAGAAGACTGTGTCACGAAGAGCCTGGGCAAACGGCAGCGCTACATAAGGGGAGCCTTTTGCCACAATATTTATGTAACTCATGGTAAGATGTATGTAGCTGACACACATACTGTACACTGCCTGCAGTAGTAAACTTCAACTCCCAGCATACTCTGCGGAAACAGTGATCCACTTCCGGTGCAAGAGGACGTGACTTGTGATGGACAGGGTCTCAGTCAATGATATTGGACACTGGAGAGGTGGAACTGAGGAGAACTGGAAGACTCCCAGGCAGAGCACACAGGGTTAGATCTGCACGAGTCTGAGAGATCTCAGGACTGACTGTTGGTAACCTGGTACCAGCCTGCGTTCCGCCCGCAGGAGTAACGCACACCGGCAGAGGGGATCCTCAAGAGAAGCCATATAAAGGGGTGCCGAAGCGTTATGCAACACAAATACATAGTTAAGAGTTAATGGTGTGCCAGCACCATCACACATGCCCTGATACCTAGTATTGAGTGGCCTCAGCAACAGACACTTTCGCACTGTTTAGTGGGGAGTGTTCTGTTACTATGTTATGTGGATGTATGCGATTGCTACATACTTTATAAATACTGGTATACTATAAATATTACTGTAGTCTGCTTCCTTTTGTCTGCTTCCTTTTGTCTGCCCTAAAGCCACGTGTAGAACATCACATAGAGTAGGACTCAGGCCCCCACATCAGCAGTAGGTGTTAGTCTGAGGCAAATAAGAGAGGGTTACATTGGTGATGTTGCTGAGATTTTTGTAATTGGTAATTACCTCCCCCTGTATATATGTATCAATGATCAGACAAGGGCATGGTTAAAGTGTACCCAGTAGTCAATTTTGGCCGGGAAAGGCCTAGAATCCACTAGAACATTTGCTCCGTAGCACCCCCTGTCGAGTGTTACCGACATTTCCTCACCATGAATGTGGCCATTTTAAGTGAATGCTGTGCGTGGGATGACCTGGATTGTAAAAAGCATACATCCTAACAGTCCCAGATATTGGTACTAGAAGTGGCCCCTCCGTGGGGAGAGGCACAAATAAAGGTGGAAATGTTATGTTATAGAATTAAGACGTGTGTGTGATGAAGACATTCAAGGGATCATGGTAAATACATATGAGATCAACAAACGGAGCTACACAAATGGTTCATTAATAGATGCATGTTTTAAGACGGGCCTTAGTCCCATAATTCCCCTTTCTCTTCTTGCTACCTCCTCCTACTTTCCAGTCTGCTCTGTGGTGGGGCTGCTGCTACTATGTTTTCAGACACATTTCTATTGGCCAGTCTCTATATTCGGGAGTAAATTGTATGAATGTAAAAGACTACAGTTGCCTAAAAAGGGGTCAGCTTTCATTAGCCAATAAAAGAAGATACTTCAGTGATTTGGTGAAGGGAAAAGGGATTGAAAAGATAAAACCTGTATTTGATATGTGGGAAAATAACAGTGTCAATGCAGGCATTTCATGCTGCTGCTAAAGAAGGCTACATGCTTTCAGATTATTCTCCCATGCCTCAAACTATCCGAGCAGCCCTAGCCTAGTTTCTGGTCCCAATTACCATTCATTCACACCTCCCCTACCCTGGCACTCTGTTTCCTTAGTATTGGAATTAATATATGCAGCCCTACATATACCATGGTGAGTATGAGAAGGACCAAAGCTATACAAATCGAAATCTATTTACAAAAACTATTACCTTTATCTTGTATTTGCACACACATCTCAATGGTAAGTAGGTAGGAATAGTTTCAATTTCATTTATAAGGATGTACCACAGAGACAAAAGCACTAAAGACTGCATCAACGTCTCTCCTACAGGTTCCTGGTTCTGGGTATAGACATGTAAATTAGCACATTGAATTGTGTTATTTTTGTTTGCTTCAACATTTCCCAGAAACTTCAGCTGTTGGTTTAAATATCTTGTCCAGCCAGGAAACTATTTTAATATACTCCGTTTATCAATTTAAAAAAGGGGGTGAAGGCATTTTTAACACTAAAATACACCAAATATTTTATGCAGGCAATAAGATATGCAGCACACACATAAATTATATAGTGTATATACTGTATTATATATATAATATAACATAATAAATAATATATTATATAGTATAATATAATATTATATAGTATAATATATATATATATATATACGCTCTTACGACGCTTTGCAATGTTGTTTATGTGAATGTGTATATATACACACATACACAACGTTGCAAAGCGTCTTAAGAGCGTTGGATAAGCCATTTTGGCGTTGTAAAAATGAATATAATTATGCATTGCATAGCGTTGGATAAGCCATTCGTTGTAAAGCGAAGCGTTGTAAAACGAGGACTGCCTGTATAAGCCAAATGGACAGACACACAAGCTAAAAAAACTCTGACGCGTTTCCCGCCGTGGAGGCGCTTTATCACGGGTGTTGGGGTATATAAGTCACTCACTGTCTACTCGCCACCTAGTACCAAACGTGTGCTGCTTGGGCCAATATTTACTCACCCGGGGATTAAATCCACTCGCCCGGGGCGAGCAAATGTATAGGTTTGTCGAACACTGTATATATATATATATATATATATATATATATATATATATATATATATATATATATATATATATATATATATATATATATATATATATATGTATATATATATATATATATATATATACACACATATATATATATATACACATATATATATACACATATATATATGTGTATATATATATATATATATATATATATATATATATATATATATACACACATATATATATATATATATATATCAAAAAAAACAACACAAAGGGAGCCCAGAGCTACTTCCAATATGACAAAAATACACAGTTAAATACACTGTGTATTTTTGTCATATTGGAAGTAGCTCTGGGCTCCCTTTGTGTTTTTGTTTTTGTAGTATACAGTGCCACGCTCAGTAGCACTCCTTTTGAAACACATATATATATATATATATATATATATATATATATATATATATATATATATATTGTGGTAATTTGTGGGATTTATATGAGCTTACTTGGTATCTGTGTTTATTAACTTTGTCCAGCTGGTCTCAGCTGTTTTGGAGGTTAGTGGCCCCTCCTCCCCAGGTTTTAAGCTCGCCCCTCCCCACTTTCCATATGTACAGGTCTTTTCATGCAGCTGTTTGTGACAGATCCAATGCAGATCTTCTTTCTGTAATTCTACAGGTAAATACGAATTTTAATCAGTTAGTGTTAGGACCTGCAATATTATGGTCATGCCCTGAAGTGGCTCGCAGGCTTACAATGCTTTTGCCAAAGGGTTAAACTAAATTACCCTTTTTTGAAGAGCTATACATGTGTATTTCACTGTGTGTTTTTGTCATATTGGAAGTAGCTCTGGGCCTCCTTTGTGTTTTGTTTTTTGTAGTATACAGTGCCACACTCAGTAGCACTCCTTTTGAGACTTATATACATATATATATTGTGGTAATTTGGGGGGTTTATATGAGGTTACTGGGTATCAGTGTGTTTATATATATTGTGATATCATCACTGTCCTCTAGGGGCTGAATAGGGCAGCTATAGGACTTTTTCAGCAAACAGAGTTAATCTTTTCTGGAATAGCTGTTCACCTGCTGGCTAATTAATCAGGATGGACTCCCTCAGTGAATAAGGAAGTGTTTAAGGCAAACACAGAGTGATGCCATGCAGAGAAATAGACTGTTTTCTCCAGAGAAGGGGGGGAGATAGGAGTGCTCCCCAGCACTCTCAAATTTATTTCACCCATCCTCTTGCGGAGGTCTTCTGCTATCTCTTCTTGGGATAGTTGACCTTCCTTCCACCAGTGATCCACACGGGAAGTGGCCACAGTCATTACCGGGGACAAAGGTCGAGGGGACCGGGGCCTGTATCTGGTGTCACAGTCAGATCCTCGGTAACTATATTCAGGACTCTGGGAATGGTCGGAACGGGGTGATGGGGCAGAACGGGGCAAGTCCAGCACTTCAGAGTCTCATTCCATGGGTTATTTAGAGTTTTGCACCCCAACTTGGGCGGCAACTGGAGAGGTCGTCCATATTATGGCCAGCAACTGTCCATGCCTGGGAGCAGAAACAACTGCAGCCAAAGGTTTAGCAAGGCCTCCCATGCCCCGGATAGCAGAGGGGCTACTTTGCTTGTCCTGCCCCTGCTTCCACACCCTGCACTGTTGCAAAAAAATATTCTCCTTAGAGGTACTCACCAATCCAAAAGAGAAGCAGTACCGGCCGGTACCGCTAGCGGAGATCCCTCCACAGTGATCACCTCGTCTTGGCGCTCGGTGTAGGCAGCAGCCACATAGACCTTGGCTTGATCTCGGCAGATGGCTTTACACTGCAACCAAAGCTGGGACATTCCTCCTGGGACATCGGTCCAGTGATGATCGACATCCTGGATCGACACCCACTGGTAGAAGTTGGGACTTGAGATGGACGAAGGAGTCATTACCTCGGGAGTGTTGGATGCCTCGTCTGACACCTCATCGATGGGCGCACCCTCGCTGTCTTGCCGGAAGCTTGCAGATCCAGCGGTGGATGGTTCCTCCTGTGGGGTGCGGGTCACCAAGGGTATGGCGGGCATTGTTCGGCAGTACCTGTCCAGGCACCAGCTTGCTTGCTCTGATGCGCGGATCGTAGCAGGGAATAACTGATAGCAGAAAGGGACCCACGCTATCGCACACCGGCCGGTGTGAACTCAGGTACGTCCGCTGGTAATATCTCTTCCGCAGGGCTGGAAAAATTGTTGAGGTCAGTTCCCAGGGCTCCCAGCGAGCCTGCTCTAGAGGTCCATACTTTGGGAACTGCGACTCCCATACCGGATTTCGGAACTGACCAGGTGCTGAAGCCTTATCCAGAAATCGGGCTGGTGGCTCTCGAACGGCTGTCCAGCCATCTCTATAATTCTTTGGAGAAACCCTTGGATATCGGAAAGTTCCCCAGTGTTCAGTAGGTCCTTAGAAGTCTCTGCTCCAGGGCCCTGGAGGCGGAGGTACCATGCGTGGCTTTCAGAGCACCGGGAAGCGGATCCCAGTGCAAGTCCCACCTGCACCAAGCCCAGAGATTTGCAACAGAGGCTTGCACATTTGCACAAGCGGTCATGCGGTCTACCGTTTTCAGCGGGAACTGCCATTTACATTGATAAAGCACATAATACAGCTCCCTTTTTGGGGACCGTGTTAGCATGGCTGCAGCTCTTCAATGGAGGTTTGGGCCACCTGCGGATCAGGAGCGCCCCCACATCTCTTCTTGGTTATAATAGCACGTCCAGACCGCAATCTTCTCGATGAAGCCTCGAGACAAAACCCCCGCACCTCTTCTTGGTTATAATAGTACGTCCGGGCCATAGTCTTCTCGATGAAGCCTCGAGACACTACCCCCGCACCTCTTCTTGTATTGTATTGTATGTCTTTATTTATATAGCGCTAAAAGTGTACTCAGCGCTTCACAAAGAATACAGTACTAGGAATTAAAATGATACAATAAGTGCAGCAAAATCAGACAATAGGAAAGGAAATCCCTGCCCCGAAGAGCTTACAATCTAAGAGGTATGCTGGGTAATAGCACGGTGCGGACCACAGCTTCCCTTCGGTGAAGCCTAGGGGATACCACTCCGCACCTCTTCGTAGTAATGGTACAGTTCTTACACACTACACGTGCATGTACTTGGAGAGGAGGGGTCCATGGGGTAGCTCCATTTTGGCTGGGGAGCCCGGTTCTTAAGATACCATAGGCTCCACTTATGGTCACTACATACCCATGGGCCCTCTGACTTGGCATAGTAGGGAGTCCCTTATTTTCTAGCTTACTGAAAAAGCCTGTCCTGATGCTATCTCAGCAGCGCCTCCATTTGTAGCACCTTCCCCCCTCCCCCCTAAGGGAAATGTTGTCGCTACGTGATGTATTCTGGTGCGTTCATAACTTTTAGGTGGAACAAAAGGCCTGAGAACTACGCAATGGTATGGGGAGGCATCAGGACAGACTCTCGGTGATGGTTCTTCTGTCAGCGCAGCGCCTCCATCCTATGAGGATCCTGGGGAAGCCAGGACAGTCCTCATAGGCAACTAAGTTTTCAAGGAACACACCAGAGATGATACAACTGGGTAATTATTAGAGTACAGCATAGATATCACAGACTCCATTCCATGAAGGCAATACCCAGGGCTTGAGGCCCTAAGCACCCCTCCTCAGCACACCTTACCCACCGATAGGAGAGGCTATACTGGTGCTTCCACCACACAGGGAGGTGAGCACAGAACAAACGCCCACAACCCTTGCTCTAACATCTGGAGGGAAACCCCCTCCTTCCCAGTGGAGTAGCTTGTAAGCCGGCCTCCTATCAGTCATAGAGCCCCCCCATCCCCCTTGTAATACCGGGCTACTCCGGAACTTTATTAGGTAACACACATATAACAATATAACAGGCCTTGCAGGCTTTGTTCCCAACACTGCCCACTCTTTACTGGGACTTACAGTGCTAGAGGGGCCAAGAAATATGTAGCCCAAGGGGACTTGGCTACATCTATAAAAAGAGAACCTCCACAATAAGCACTCAGGGTATACCAAAAATACAGATGTTTATTAGAGAGGCTAAAACATAAAAATAATACAAAAAAACTAAACGCCCTTTGATAGACAGGATAATGAACAGTGTAATCTGTGCACTGAACTCTTGATACAGAGAAAATACCCTATGCATAACAATTATGCTCATATAAGATAACATAAATCATATTGCACAAACTCAGCAGGGGAAAGAACATCAATTCCCTGCAAGAGTCTAGACAGGCCGGTCTAGAGAAAAATGCTAGGTCTCAATCAGTTACTCACACGCAGCATGCAGTCAGCACAATAACACAATAATATATAGGAAGCTCATGCTAATACTGATAAGTACAATACCCAAGAAATATCATTTGAATATGACAAGCTGTGAATAGAATTCTCTATTATTGTCATACAGCAGCTAAATGAGGGTATAAAAGGGTATAAACAAGGGCAAGTCCCACAATCTCAGGTATACTGTTTGCGATGCAAATTACTTAAGCATTTTTCTCTAGACCAGTCGGTTCTTCCCCATGACCGATGACGTCACTATGGGCGAACTATTGAAAAAACTGCCATCGCTTTAGAGAATCACTCCCGGAAGAAGCCTATATTGGCGAAACGGCCATTGGGGTGATGCTCTTGCCGAGACCTGAACCTCCACTTACATCTTCACCTTCCCTTGTTAGCGGTGGGCAAGTGGCTGCGCTTTGATCTCTATGACGAGGAGTGTTGCTGAGATGCAAATGCTCTTTATTCCAGCTGACTGCTGTATGATTCTATGGATGGCCACCTCTGTGTAAAAGATCCTGACAGAAGAAAAGTGCATACAAGCGCTTTGAATTGATCATTGCCACAACATCTCTATCTATGATACCATGAGGGATTACTGGTGAAGTATTGATCTCACTTGCTCATGCATGCTATGTACTATTTGGGACTCTTTCTCTCTTTAAGTGGCAACAATCGTGTTACTCATCTTCAGCCTTATTTTTTGTGCTGATATATTGCTTACTTTGCAGCTCTTTTGGACTTTATGTTTCTGTTATCAACAGGATATGGATCCCTAACAATTGATCGTTATATAACCATCAGTATACACCTTGCATGACACCTGACCCTGTGCATTCCACTTAGCGGGCTCTAGTTCTGTTCCATCCAGTACTGTGTATTTTCACTGCATTAGTGTTTATATTGGACCAGCCAGTCTATACTTTCAATGGGAAGTTTTTTGATCCCGCTGTTAGTTCAGGTTATTATCTGTGTATCTCCAGCTGCTTTGTTAAATTACATTTGATTCATTTGAGATTGCCATCTTTTTCCCTTAATATTTTTTAGCCTCAGTGAGCGTTTACTATACTATATTGTTAGGATTTTCTTTCAGGTCCCCGCCTGATCTTAATCTGTCTGTTTTATATTCTCTGTCTTAATTGGTTTAATAAATGTTGTTACTTATGCAATTCATCAGTGCTACATATGGGGTTCCTTTCCCCTTTGTGTTTTCAGATATAGATATATATTGTGATGCCCACATCACGTTGCAGTATCTTTTAGTCCCAGATTAAGGCAGGAAATTTAGTATTTCTCTACACCGGGTTAATTTACAGGGGTTACGTTATACAATAACAGGCCCACTGTCCCTTTAAGGAAAAATAAATCATAAAACAAACACCTACTCCTTCATAGGAGTCTAACTACACAGTAGCTGCAGCCCTTTCTAACTGGGTGGCCAGCTAAACTGGTTACCACCCAAAACATGTACTATTATATATGTAGCGCTCTTTCCCCCACCCTATGGGAAATGTGGTGGCTACTTAGTGTGTGGTGCTTTACCTGTGACTCACAGGAGGCCTGAACCTCCGCTGCTGGGAGCCCGGGTGTACAGTACTTGATCCGTCTGGTGACAGCACCTCCACCTGTGAGGGATCCTGACAGCACTGAATAATCCCTTCACAGGACCCAATGCAATAAGATCACACCTGTATTTAATAACAGTTTACTGAACACAGGTAAAACTAGATATATCATTAACCTTGCATGGCCGTAGCCCCACCGTGCCCTCCAACCGTAGTGTCCACCCCTGATGGGATTTCTCCAAAGTACTGAGGTGCCCCTGGGCACCCAACCGCCTGGTGTCCACAAGAGCCAACCCACCCAATTTGTGAGACAGTGCTGCCCACAGTAACTGAAAGTGTTATAGTTGGTGCACGTTGTGAGGTACCTGCCCAGGTGCTCCAGCTTCCGGGTATAGCCAAAAAGCCAAAGGGATCCACTGATCCAGCGAAGTCGATGTCAGCGAAGCCTCTGCATCTGCATGGGGTGAACTCCGATAGGAGGGTCTCACCTTTGATAGTCTATGATAGTGCGGTGGTGGTCCGGCCCCAGACCACAGTCCGCAAATCGCTGTGCGGCATCTTCAAATGGCACTATACACTAACTGTATACAGCTACAGGGGAAATGTTCCTAGCTAGGGGTTTCCCTGTAGCAGCCACAATCTGATTAGGTGAGTGGGGGCTATCTTTGACCTAAAGGGTTTATCTGGCCTAGTCTGGACGCCACTGAAACCCAGACCCTACCTTCCCTTTCTCTGTCCTGGCTCCAACTCCAGTCACACTACCTGTCAGAACCCCAACTGTCAGAATTCAAACCGCCATGCATCTCTCAGCCCTATTGGTTGCCAGGCAACATGAAGTTGGCAGCACCTGAGGCTGCTGAGACTTGTAGTTCCCCTGCTGTACTATACTACTAATGGCCGCAGCTTGCACTTGCTACTGCGCATCCCCCTCGCACTCTCCCCAGCCTCTGTTACCTATAGAAAGGTAAGGGGACAAACAGGGGACCAGGGGGACCCAGGCTATATATATATATATAAATGATATACCCGGTCTCTAGGCACAGCAATATAATCAAAACAAGAAAAAACACAAAAGCGCACCAAGATGAGAGATAGATATTGTATTAGCAACAAATAATAAAATTAGTAACTTACATATAAAATTTCTTTAATAATCCCCGATCTGGTGTCTATCACAGGAGTAGGGCATCACATAGGAAATATGAAGGGTAATCTCAGTTCTAAGAGATCAGACCCGCGCGCTGGGGCTGTCTCTGTTTCCTCTCCTGTCCTCCACGTGTGGTAGCGTGGTGCAGAGTGTAGCACGCATGTGCAGGAACCGGGGCCTTCAATAGGTGTCCTTAGGATGCCTGTCCGTTTTTGATAGCATAAAAACGATCGGAAAAAAGCAGGAACGGTACACTTGAGTGTGTACTGATGGTGGGTAATAAAACCGCCAGCCACAACAGTCGCGACGCGTTTCGTTTACCTAAGTAAACTTCTTCAGGTGAACTTCTTTCAGCACAGCAATATAATGTTTATCTCTTATCAGTTTCTGTTGGGGCTCCAGGTAGTTCCCTCTGGACCCTGCGAGAGTTCAGAGAATCCCTCTTCTCTGACAGACAGTGATTGTATCACAATATAAATATATATACCGTAAATATACAGTATATATATACAGAGGAAGTGAGTTACACTCACGAAATGCGTAGGGTGTGGGTAGTGACATTTGGGGACTTGCAAGTGGCAACCACTCCAGATCCTGGTACAAGCAGGAGTGCCAGCTTTGAGACGCTATTCTGAGGAGCCAACACTTCCGCGTATGCGCACGCATTCTGGGACTGTGAGTTTAGCCGATACACGGAAGCTACACGTGCGCGCGGAGGACACGGACATGGCGGGGAGTCCGGCTTGGAGGGCGATTCCTCTGGAACCACTTGCGGTGGCAGAGTACGCGACGGCGGGACCAGCCACTCATTAGTGGAAGTATCCGGCTCCTCGGTGTGGACACTACTCTTGGAGGAGAGTCCTTTGCTGTGCCCTTATATATCTGGCTTTCTACATCTATCAAGACACAACAGAGGATTCCTAGTTCAACAGGACTGGACTTTCCTATATGGTCAGGTTTTTCATGGACATTGACTTTGTAGGCGCCGGTTTATTTTTTGTTATTCTTGTATGTGATTTGTAGCCATTTCATTGTTCCAGACAGCCTCCCTATTATTTTTAGGCAATTTTGGTATTACACTGGTAGAGTTTATTACACGCTACATTATTATAAGAATTAGCGCTGAAGCACACACACTTTCTTGCACGTTGGTTATACTGGCTATGCAAAAATGAAGCAAGGACAGGTTTTACCATACTTAGTTAAGTTATGGTGGGTAAAAAAAAGTGACAAAAACCCTCCACAGCAAAGCATATAGCAAATGGAAATATTACTGTACTGTATGCTCATTTGCATGTCTTAGACAAGTCTGCAACCCTGCCTTTCACCATTATCATATATATATATATATATATATATATATATATATATATATATATATATATATATATATATATATATATATATATTACACAGTATATGAGGACGCTGCACTGTTGTCCCATATATAGGCCCAGTATCCAATGTAACAGCCAAATAGGCCAATATTAATGCCGGCACAGCATTATTTTAAGATGGTGGCTAGTCCCACTGGAGGCCGGTTAGGGATGGAATATTTGTAGGGAGTGTGTACTGTATGTATTCACGCGATACCCGGAATTGCAGGAACAGGTCTCCCGTCTGTCTGTTATTTGATTGCGTTTTTCTAACAGCTTGTAATGTCCCCAGATGTGCTACCACTGTTCCCCTCAGTCCTCAAAACCGACTTTTCTCCTCAACTCGCTCCCAGGAGCTTAAGACTAAATCCATGCTGCCGCAGACCGTGCAGAGGTGTCCACGCGGGGCCGCGATCAGATTGCCTTAAGGCATTGATCGCGCCCATAGACCGCACGGGCGGCAGCAGAAGGGGGTGTGCGTTGCACGAGAAATCAGTTCAAACTGATTTCTCAGAGCGACGAGCAGGTCACGTGAGCGGTTCCCCCAATGAGGGAGAACCAGCTCCATGATGCCCTTAGGCTGCGGTCCCAGTGACTGCCACAGCGCATGCCTCGGCGTGCACTGTGCGAACGAGCACCGGCCCCCCAGTCACTCAGGGCCGCGTACATGCGTCGGCGCACATTCAGCAGCCGTGCTGTACTGCAAGATTCCACACATGGTAAGTGGAAAGAAAGAATCCCTATTGTGTGGCACTAGAGAGAATACACCCTAATTAAAACTTGTATTTTATTGTAAACTGATTAAAATAAACTGTTTGGAAAAAACCACATACACAAAACAAAAATAATAATTAAAAGACGGAGAGGTGTGGAAGGGTGTTTAATAGAGGTGTTTATTATATATATACACCTCTTAATTAAGCCTTAATAAACCCTATGATCTTGGTAGTCTCTTATCAAAAACCCCTTTGAAATAGTGGGGTATAGGCTTAATTAAGAGGTATATATATATGTAGCGGTCATGTAAAATGGCTACAGTCATCTCTCCTGCTGACAGTAAGGCCTGGTAAGTTGTGGGCATGCCAGCAGTAATTATGGAGGTTTGCCCTCACACCCTGGTGGGGTGCCCTGTGTATGGATGGGAGTGGTCACATGCTCTGACTCCATGGTTAGTGATGTCAGAGGTGTGTCAGCTTCCAGAGTGTACATAAGGCACAGCACTGTGTCTAAAAGTTAGTTCTGAGTAGTTCTATCTGAGTCCAGTTCTATCTGAGTTCTGAGCAGTTCTGCAAAAGTTATGTTATAGTAGCTGAACAGGAAGACTGTGTCCAGGGACCTGGCACAGGGTAAAGACATCCCGGCTGGGATAGGGAATCCCTATTAAAGGAGAATTACACCTTTCAAAGGGAAGCACTGAGGGACAATGAGTGGCTAAAGAAACTACTGCGAGGGGCAGTTAGCCCACCTCAATCAATAAAGATGCTCTCAATCACAAACCCTCTTGTGTACATGTGTGGAGTGAATGTACAGAGAGGAGCACCACAGAGGAGTTCCTCGCCAGGACCATCCCCAAGTGACCGAAGGGACCCTGATGAGGTGGAGGCGCTGCACTGGAACTAGGTAGGACTCAGCACACTACCTCAGCTGCCTGTCTGGATGGGTCCTCCACACACACCATCATGCGGGAGACTCAGGAGTCCTGTTGCCAACAGGTGCACCACCAGACACTACCACACTGTAATGGGGACCGGTTAGACCACAGGGGCCAATGTGAGATTGGGTGGGTCAGGCCGGGCCAGAAAAACCGTTACATTTGGAGGCGAGCTGCTGAGATCAGATCTGTCATCAGGACAGGCTCTAGCTATGCACACTGGGAAACAGGGAGAGTGTCTGCTGCCACTCTGTGCTGCGTAGGGACGGACCTAGGGGTGGTCAGGGGCTGACAGGGTATTGTCAGTTCGCAGGGACGACCTAGGGGCCTGAAAGGAGTGAGGGGTTTGGAGCCGGGCTATAGCTGACCGAGTCACTTTGAGGTAGTGCTAGTTGGTAGGACGCCAGAAGGGATAGCCTGTTAACGTGGTCAGGAATCCTGGAGAGGGTCTGCGCTAGGCTCACCAAGAGAGGTAGACGCCCCAAGTACTGCATGGCAGAGCCAGAGTACTCTAGCCCATTCCAGACACTTACCATAGGGAGCACAGACTGGGAGGAAGGAGTTACAGCAGACACTGAGAAAGTGAGCCTAGCCTGAAGTAGTGCAACATGAGTCCAGCCTAGATCAGGTACACATGTGGTGGTGCATCTGAGCAATCTTTATTGTACTGGTGTGGTGGCTGCCCCGCAGAGCGGAGCCCCATGTACGATAACTGTTACGAGAGAATGGAGGATCCGCGTGGTGCGGAGAGCCCAAAATGGCGACCAGAGGCGGATGGGGAAGGCACCCGTGGCGTGCGCCCCACTGAAGAGCAAGCTGTCGCTGAGCTGTCTTTAACTAGTCTGCTCTGGAGTGGAGCGAAGGCTGTGGCTGCCCCGTTTTTGTCCTGTCTGGGACACCGAGGGGCCACCCTTGAAGAGTGTGAGGACATTGTGATAACTGGGGGGGAACCCAGTGAGAAGAGCAAACAAACGGACATTTCGGGCTTAAAAGCCAACCAAAATGGCGGTTCCCACTTGCTAGGGAGACCGCATGGGCCAGTCGCAGAGAAAATGGCTGATGCAGAACTTGCAAAGAGCTGGCCGGGAATGGCGCGAACAGCAGAGCCCCACCCTGATGGGGGGCATGGCGCGAAAGCTATGGCTGCGCCTTCATGGACAGTGACTCACTCGGCTATGGGACCCTCCCCTGATTTCCACCAGGGGGAGTGACTTTCAATTATGGCCTGTGGGAATGCACCCACTGGGCCCAGGGACTGATATCCAGACGGCGCCACTACAAGAAGTAGTTCCGGCCGCGGAGGTAACGTGCAAAAAGGAGGGATATTTTGCACAAAAAGCAGCAGCTAGGAGAAGGCGGGAACTAGCCGCGGCCCAAGAATCCCACACTGATGAGGAAATTGGCGCGAAAACGCAGACCGCGCCCACCAGGACTGAGAAAGGTGCGGCCTTAATCAAGGGGCATACTATTCCCCTGTGGGATCCGCCCATAATTGCAACCCCTGGGGGCGGGTTCCAGCTATGCCAGCGGAAGGAGGAGCCGAAGCAGGAAGTGGCTGGCCCAGAAGCTTCTACCGGTCAGTTGCGAGGAACCACTGACCTGGAGAGACCCATACTGAAAGTGGTCCCTACCAAAAGAATGGCCTGCTCCTCCACTGTGGGAACTATGGTCTCCACCCAGCCCTACTCGGTACCCGGCGGGGTACTGGTAGTCAGGGTGGCTAACACCGAGATGGTGGTCAGGCTCTGCCTACAATGCGGGCTGCCCGGAGGCGTTGTTAATACGGCGGCACGCTGCCCACAATGCGGGACACTATACTTATTGCCGATGCCGACGTTCATTCCAATTCAATCTGCTGACCCCCCGGGGGATACGGCTAGGCGCTCCGCCGAGTCCCCTGGTGCACTGTGGATCAATCGTACAAGTCCCGGAGAAAGGGGACTGGAGTCGATAAAATCGGCTGGGTCAGCGGCAACCGAGACGGTCGGGTCACCCCCCGACCGCACTGAGAAAAGACTATCGCCCCGATCGGTGACCCCTAAGTCAGGGAAGGGGGATTACTCGGATGAGGATCTCCGCGAGCTAGCGGAGGTGAAATCGAGGCCCAGGACAGAACCGGGGAGGACGACACCCCGTAGCGTGAGTAGCAGCCTGGAAAGCAGGGCGTCCCCCACAGATCGGCGAGCCGAGAGACGGAGTCCCTCCGCCTCAGGACACGGTGGCGATGGGCGAGAGACGCCTACACCCCTGCGGAATGGTAAGAAAAAGCCATTCACTTACCTTGCTCCGGTAGATGGTGTAGCGGAAACAAGGCCGTGCCAGGCCCAAGACGCACGTGCGGAGGAGATACCACTTCCGGTGGAGACGACAGCGGAGCTTACGGATGTCGTCATCGAGGAAGAGATCCCGCATGGGGGTCCAACCCAAGATGGCGGCGCTTCCGATTCCGGGGAGGACATCACTTCCGGTGGCGACGGCGGAACAGACGGGAAAGACGCAGCGATGCTTCGGCGATCGGGGGAAGGTCCCCGATCACCTCAAAGGCCCAGGAGTTGGATGAGCGATCCGAGGACTGAGGAGGGTGAGATATCCTCATTGGACCAGTCTACGGACAGCGAGAACGGGTCGTAACCCCGTGGGGTCCAATCGCTTGCCCTTATGTCCCATCCCACGCCCTAGATAAAACTCCTGCCCCTGTCACCTGTTCCACGGGATCCCCGCCTAGCCTGGAACTTGTGGACATACCTTTGGGGGGGGAGGAGAGACGGACTGGGGAACGACAGCGCAGTTGCGCCACGGAGGGCATTTCTCGGGGAGGGGGAGAATTAGGCAAGGCCGCGGTAGGCCGGTGGTTGCCTCCTGTGAACCCCGAACCAGTGAAAAAGGCCCTGGGATCATCACGGTGGTCTGTACCACGATCGGCACGGACATCGGGGGTATTCTCTGGGGGGGATGAAAGCGATTCAGGGGAGTCGCATAAGTTTAAGGAGCACCGTTGGTGGGCCCCACTCTTTGAAGGATATGCCGCATGGATGGACCGCACTCGGTTTCTCATCCGGAGGGAGGATGTGGTAGATTATTGGTGGGCCGTAGGAGAGTACACCCCTGAACAGCGAGACAGAGAGCTGCAGGAACGGTGGTATAAGCTTGAGCACAGGGAGATTGAGCCCATGGGTCCCGACACACTGTCCGATCCTGTGGATCCTGACGAACCCCTATCATGGGTGCTACCTGGGAGGGCAGGTAGGGCTGACCTAATTAGGGTCAGTAGGGCGGAACGGGCAATAATGGCTCGATACAAGTCTTCCCACGGGTTGGAGTACCCTTATGTCCCTGAACCCCTCATGGAGGAGATAGAAGAAAACAGGGAAAGGTGGCTTAGGGAAACCATTGAGATGTACCTAGTCAATAAGGGGAGTGAAGTTACTGGAAGGAGGGCAGAGGACAGAATAGATCACCTGATGCGAGTGTGGAGTATAGGGAGGAATATACACAAACACAGGGTGACCTATAGGCCCGAGAGGGGACTGCCTAGGCACTATCATGTCACGGTCCTGGACATGGGTGGTAGAGAGGTTAAGAAACCTGACCCGAGCCACTATTATTAGGGGGTACTAAGGCATTTTGAGGGCTCGTGGCTGCTGGTCGGGGCGGGCTTGGCGGAATGTACTGTAGACATTTTGTTATGGTATTATGAAAATTTGTATGTGAAGTTAACATAATTATGTCATGTGTTACAGTGCTTCCTGGAAGAAGGCGTACAAATTTAGGTCCCTGCGAGGACGATGGGATTCACCAGGGGGAGAATGTAGCGGTCATGTAAAATGGCTACAGTCATCTCTCCTGCTGACAGTAAGGCCTGGTAAGTTGTGGGCATGCCAGCAGTAATTATGGAGGTTTGCCCTCACACCCTGGTGGGGTGCCCTGTGTTTGGATGGGAGTGGTCACATGCTTTGACTCCATGGTTAGTGATGTCAGAGGTGTGTCAGCTTCCAGAGTGTACATAAGGCACAGCACTGTGTCTAAAAGTTAGTTCTGAGTAGTTCTATCTGAGTCCAGTTCTATCTGAGTTCTGAGCAGTTCTGCAAAAGTTATGTTATAGTAGCTGAACAGGAAGACTGTGTCCAGGGACCTGGCACAGGGTAAAGACATCCCGGCTGGGATAGGGAATCCCTATTAAAGGAGAATTACACCTTTCAAAGGGAAGCACTGAGGGACAATGAGTGGCTAAAGAAACTACTGCGAGGGGCAGTTAGCCCACCTCAATCAATAAAGATGCTCTCAATCACAAACCCTCTCGTGTTCATGTGTGGAGTGAATGTACAGAGAGGAGCACCACAGAGGAGTTCCTCGCCAGGACCATCCCCAAGTGACCGAAGGGACCCTGATGAGGTGGAGGCGCTGCACTGGAACTAGGTAGGACTCAGCACACTACCTCAGCTGCCTGTCTGGACGGGTCCTCCCCACACACCATCATGCGGGAGACTCAGGAGTCCTGTTGCCAACAGGTGCACCACCAGACACTACCACACTGTAATGGGGACCGGTTAGACCACAGGGGCCAATGTGAGATTGGGTGGGTCAGGCCGGGCCAGAAAAACCGTTACATATAATAAACACCTCTATTAAACATCCTTCCACACCTCTCCGTCTTTTAATTATTTTTTTTTGTTTGTTTTCTGTATGTGGTTTTTTCCAAATAGATAGTTTTAATCAGTTTACAATAAAATACAAGTTTTAATTAGGATGTATTCTCTTTAGTGCCACACAATAGGGATTCTTTCTTTCCACTTACCATTTATTCCACTCCCTGTGAGCACCACCCTCCAACCCACTGTTTGGTATCTTTTCCCTCCCAGTGTTTGAGCAGAGTTAATTCTGCAGCTTCTCACCTGGCTGCAGATCCCTGTGTGTTAAGATTCCACACACTCAAAAAAATTGTGTGTGGAACTTGCGACGGAGCCGTGGCCACGCCCCCGCCGGCGGTTCAGCCAATGGGGGCGAACCAGCTGCGTGAGGTCATGGCCACGCCCCCGAAAAAACCCGACCACGCCCCCTCCCGTCGCAACTTCTCCCTCTCTCCTGAAGAGCTGTGCACGTGCCGCCCCCACCCCCCCCCCCCTCCGCCGGGCGCGCGTGTCACAGTGATGACTGGGACCGCAGCCTTAGACCCGCCCCTAGAAACGCCCCCCACGACGCGTCTAACATGGACAAAAAAAGCACCCGCTTCACGCGGCTGACGTCACACAGGCGCACACCTCCATGCGGGCAAAGGCAGTTTGGACCTGCCCTAAGATGGCGTTGGCTGTCTCTATCTTAGGCTGTCAGACTGTCACTAGCTGTCTGTGTGCATCTCTCAGGCTGTCACTCTCAAACTGACAGTTTGTTTCAACACTCTAACTGTTTTTTCTTCTTATCCAATCCCATCACGCCTGTCATGTGTTGCCACACAGACGAGGGACAGCATCTCTTATACCTTATTGCAGGGGTGCGCAAACTGGGGGGACATGCCCTTTAGGGGAACGCGGTGGTTAGAGGCCTCTGTAAACTAACTTACCAGGCTTTGGTCCAAGCGTCTCCATGGTGATGGGCGGCAAATGACGCTGCGGGGTCATGTGACGCGACGCCGCATTAAAGGTAAGGGGGGCGTGACCCAGGTGGAGAACCGGCAGAGGGGACGCAGCGCAGGAAGTTTGCGCACCCCTGCTTTATTGCCCCATGTGTTAGATGGAGCAGATTCATTCTGTATTGCTCACAGTATACGTATATTTTATACAGCATTGAGAGTCAAAAATGCAATCCCAGATATCTACCAAAAAACAACCGTTTTCAAGAAACCATTAATAATCTGAATGGTTTCAAAAAAATCTAACCTTGCAAAAATACAAGAAAATTGGACTTTTTTTTGTTTATTTATTTGAATGTATTGCCAGTTGCATTTCTTCAGGGTCTCTGGATGGGGGAGTGAGTGACAGCAACGTTTTTATTATTTACCTCTAGCTCATTTTGTCTTTATCATGGAGCCAATAAACAGAAGGGGAGGGTTACAGCTGCGCAAACTCTTGTTGAAAATAGTAATAAGATTAGATAACTGGAAGTAGCCAGATGAAAGAAGACCCTTCCCCAGTGTAACACCCCTTCCCCCGGCCAACAGAAGAGGGGCCACACCAGAGTACCCTAATGTCTCTATAGTGGTGTAGGTCCGGGGTGCGCAAACTTGTTAGTCTGCTCCCCACTTCCTGCTCTAACCCCCCAACACCCCCCCCCCCCCCTTTACCTTGTCACCAGCGTTTCTGACGTCTCAACGTCCTGTGACCCCGTTGCTTAATTTGATGCCAAGTTGCCAAGCCGACGCATCGCCAGAAGCCGCCAGAAATCAGGTAAGGGTGTTATACGGGCCTTGCGCGAACCCCCGGCATTTAATTTAAATACTTTGGGGAACAGCGCAGTGGCCTCTTTAAGCGCGCATCCCACCAGCCTCCCCCAGAAAATCTCGAGCCCCACAGTTTGCGCACCCCTAGTGTAGATTGATGCTCAGCGGTTCTTTTACCTTAATTCTCAGGGGATGATGGTCCGTGCAGTGCTAGTATGGTGAGCAAGAATTAACAGGGTGCCAGGAACTTTTCTGTACCTTTATTTGAATAGTCCAATTGCACGAATAAACAGGAGCGGTTGTCATACAAAGGGCAGCTTCTTGTTGCTGATTAGATACATATGAAAAGGTATTCCTCATCCAGGAGAGATATGAGTAGGGGCAATCTTTTCCCAAACATTCCACCCTATTACTGGGAACAGAACCTAAGTAATTCCCCAGCAATGAGATCCCCCTCACTCTGGGCCCACTAATATCTGACCTGGAATCTTCCATCTCCGTCTTATATACCCCATAGTGACATCACTAGTCACTATGGCTACCAAGGGAAGGGTTACGTTTCTACAAAGTGTCTACTTAGTGACCTCACTATGCACCCTCTAGAAGGTGTGGGTGGCCATGTGTTTGCCCAGAAACTCCACCTGATGTGATGGAAGGCTGTTACACTGAAGTTAAGCCCTCTAGGAACGATTAACCCAATAAAATAACATAGCATTCCCACAGGGGTGCTACACAAATCTTAGCCCACCATGTATAAACAAACTTTACACAAATATTTTAAAATACTTAGAGGTGTTGGAGTCGGATGGGAAAAAAAGGCATCACTCACCCAATTGGCACCTCTTAAACATGTCACTGCCATTAGTACACATTAGTCCAAGAGTGGCCAACTCCAGTCCTCAAGGGCCACCAACAGTTCAGGTTTTAATGATATCCCTGCTTCAGCGTGGGTGGATGTCGATGGCTCCTCAGTTAAAGACTGAGCTACTGATTGAGCCACCAGTGCTGAAGCAGGGATATCCTTAAAACCTGACCTGTTGGTAGCCCTTGAAGACTGGAATTGGCAATTCTTGCATTAGTTCTAGGAGGGGCCTGCTCTTTTAAGAAGGGTGTGTTAACATTGTCTCTTGTTCTCCAAAGTGGGAGTCAGTAGGACTATATACACAAAGGTCAAACTATGATAGAACATAAGGACTACAAAAAAAGACTTTTTTATGCTCCGTCATAAAAGTAAATCTTTCAGACAGCCTATTATAATAAACCTCAGTCAATCTGTAAACATACTAAAAGGTGAATACTTTGTGGAGTGTGGTTTTAAACATTGCTAATGGTTTATATCGTCTTCACCTCAAATAAATAGAATAGATGCCGCAGCTAATGACTTGCTGTATCACTGCACTCACTCGATACACTGGAAGCAAACTCCAGCAGACAGAGGATCATCAAATTAATAACATAATTCCACCAACCATGTCATCTGTCGACATCAGAACGATGGAAGATAATCAGATTTTTAACGTGTTCGTTAGAACCCTTAGTTTGCAAGAAATGTCACCAGGAATTTTCTAAAACAAAAATTGGTAATAGAGGACATTTTGCTATCAAGTCCTCCTAATACTTTATTCGTAAAATTGTATTAGTTTAAGTAAAGCATTTGATGAAGTGATCTCAAAACATTATACTTCGACTATAATATTGGACTTCGAATATATAACTGTTTTGCTTCGATCTATATCACAAATAAGAAACTGGTTAAGGAAGTGTCTTTTGTTGGAAGTAGATAAATGTCAGAGAAATCAACATCACTTCAGAGGGTTTTTTTTAACACTAACAAAGCGAATACGGTGGGGGACCTGGAAACTGAATTTGAAACATCCCATTTGTTGTATGCATCATGAAAACCAGAGCACAAAAACTCAGAATGAGACTCGACAATGAGACACACTAAGGCACACACAAATAAAAAAAATATGTTATAAATATATAAAAGCATACAGAACAAGAATCATAAATAACAAAAAAAATCATATACAGACAGGACAAGGTAACCCCCCTCACCTATGTAACGGTTTGGGGTGCAACCCCTTTGTGAGATGAAAAGATGCTGTTATGCTCTGTTTTATGGATTTATTAGGGAGTTTGGGGGCATCCTTCCCTGTTAGTTGGGACATATGTATTTCACCTCCTTTTTTTCTTGTTATTAATTTTAGATTTTGTGATTTTTTTTTTATTGTAAATGTTAAGTGCTCCTTCTATCTTCCCTTTTTTGGATTATTTTGCTTATTGTGTGCATCATGCAACTCCCTCAACTCCTACTGAGTAAACTCAGCAAGTTGCAAGCTGACACATTGGCGGGTTAACTTCGATGGGAGTTTACATGCGATAGTGCCCCAATGGGCACTATTTCAGTTTCATAAATAACCCCCATGGGGTTCTACAGAAGCTTCAAGTGATGTACAGTAACATGCCTTGATGCCCTGATACATGTTCATTTTGTTATTTATACGTAGCCTGCATTATGCTTTGCCTCGGATGTACCTGTTCTAAACCATGTGGTATCCTATCTTTGTTGTGACTCTCAGACACATCCACCGATGCCATAAAAATCACCTGAGTGTTGGTGCCTCCCGAGGACAAACTGGGGGTGCTCTATGAATGTACAGGAAGGGGGAAAAGAAGCATGTTTTGATGCATTGCTCTATATTTGTTTGCATCTGTATCAAATGTAGGAGAGAAACTATTTCGCCATCTCAGATTTGTTTGCCGCAAATATCAGATAAAAAGTGATGCACTGAGACACCGAGTTTGCTACACATCATTATACTCTGTGCATCATGTAACTCATCCCATTGTTCCAAATTTCACTGTGACACACATGGAGCAAAACCCTTGATACATTGATAGAGATGCAAATGTGTCCTGATATATAATCCCACTATCTGAAGTAGAGAATTTGTATTTCGCATGCATGTAATACCGCCGGCCGCCACCATCCGACCTGATATTCGATTCACCCAGAAGTTCAAGACCCTGAAATATGGGGAGGGAGACCTGTGCACAAGAAGGAGCGCACCTGGGATATATACTAACAGGATGTAATAATAAATAACTTTATTTCATGTAACGCTGTTTCCCCTACCCAATCTCACATGGGGTCTCCAAAGGGAAATAGCACTCGGATTACATCGCTCTTGTTGGTGCATACCTGCTGGTAACAGGGGGCCCTGGATCTCCCGCGATGACATGGGGGATAACAGGACAGGCTTCTGGGGCTGTGCCCGAATTCTTCTTACTGATGCAGCGCCTCCATCTAGTGCTGCCCCCAGTAGTATGGGGTGAAGTATCTGCAAAAGAGTTATATTCCCCTCCTCCCAATATACTCCACTCTCAGGCAGGGGGTATAGATAAAAGCAGATGGTCTTTATTGGTCCTTCTTGCTTCAGCACAGTCTCTGTCACAGCACACAGCACTCTTAGGTTGTCACCTTCATGATGTCCCTGGACACCACTCCTAGTAAGGGCCATAGAAGCTGTCCTTGCTCTTCTCTTACTCCCCTGTGGAATAAGAGGAATATATCTCCCCTCTCCCAGAGGGAGGGCCTCAAGCGTACCAGAGCCCTGGCAGCTTGCTGGAATCGACTATCCTCTCTCAAAGGTGGAGAGGAACTCCCTAAATTGGAGGAACAGCACAGTAAGCATCTCCAACAGGGATTATTGCACAGGAGGAGGACAAAATATTAGTACAAACCTACCAGGGCTATATTCATATATCGCTTTTCTCACAATGGGACTCAAAGCAATTCACAATTACAGAATAGTGCGCGGTACAAAGCACATAGGAATTTTACAGACACAGTCCCTGCAAAGATGCATTTATAATCTATCTTCTTAGTGCCTGAAGCACAGGGAGATAAAGTGACTTGCCCAAATTCACAAGGAGCCAACACCAGTAATTGAACCAGGTTCCCCTGCTTCAAACGCAGTGTCATTGTTTACAGCCAGTGTCTTTACTCACTGAGCCACGCTCTCTCCCTTTATGCAAAATATATGTAAATGACTCCTATTAGCATGTCTCCCAGGTATCTCAGGTGTGCTCCTTTTTGTGCACAGGTGTCTCTGGTCTCTGTCAACGCCCATATTTCATGGTCTTGAATTTCTGATCAAATTGAATGTGCGAGAGGTGGACCACAACATTCGGTCCGCAAACTCTTTGCTGTATTTTTTACAGAATTCAATTTGCAGACGAATATATGAATGCAAAGGTGGCGTACATAAATTTGAGTGAGTGCATGTACACTGATTTATGTACGCCACCTTTGCATTCATATTTTCGTCTGCAAATTGAATTCTGTAAAAAATACAGCAAAGAATTTGCGGACAGAATTTTCTCAAATCCATCTGCGCCTATAACACATAGTATTGTGTTCAAGGCAGTCAGTGTATGCTATAAACAGGGGGGCTCAACTCCCTCAACTACCCCCCCCCCCCCCCCCAACAGGTCAGGTTTTCAGGATATCCCTGCTTTAGCACGTGGATCAATCAGTGGCTCAATCTTTGACTGCACCACTGGTGCTGAAGCATGGATAGCCTGAAAAACTGTTAGGGGTTCTTGAGGACTGGAGTTGAATACCCCTTCTTCAAAGAGCCAAAATACAAACAACAAGAGCTAAAGCAAATACTGGTACTTTTGTGTGTGTGTGTGTGTGTGTGTGTGTGTGTGTGTGTGTGTGTGTGTGTGTGTGTGTGTGTGTGTGTGTGTGTGTGTTTTTGTCTGTTTATCAATGTCTCATAAATGAAGGCTTTATATTTATTTATTTTTATCATACCCAATTATATAATGCAAGGGGAAACTGAGCACATTATGGAGTGGCATCTGACATTATGGAGTGGCATCTGACATTATGGAGTGGCATCTGACATTATGGAGTGGCATCTGACATTATGGAGTGAAATCTGTAAAAAAATAAATTTAAAAAAAAGATTTGTATACAGTATAGAAATGTAAGCTATACGGAACCAAGTCTTCTACAAAACATGCTTAATGTTTCCATCCTGTGGTTCATGACATTGTGGTTGTATAGCGCACTCTAGTGGTTAGTATGGATATTAAGCTAATTAACATCACCGTCTTACAGTAGGTGCCTATTCACTAAACTTCAATAAGTTCAGTGCATTACTGAGCAGAAAAAAAAACAAAGAGAGGGATGTCCCTGAGGAAGCTCCATAGCTGGAGGGAAACGTGCGTGGGCACTTAGTGATGTTGTAAGACTCCTACTTGGAAGTCTTTTATTTTAAAATTGACGAATCTACAGCTGACCAACAGTTACATCTTCATAGTTTGATTGTGGGTTTCACATACTGGCACTAATTTGCTGTGCCTGTGTATATATGTGCGGTGCCTAAGGCTCATTACATCTGCGGTGACATCTGTGTGACTCTTGTGCAGTGTTGGGTCAGGATATTAGGCTTTTCCACATTTGAACCTGATCGTTTAGGGAGCTCACCTTTTCTGCTGTATACACCCCTAGTCTTTATCAGGATCACACTGCATCTATGATAATCACTATGTGTATCTGACGTAGTATCACCATCATATTAGGAGCAGTGTTCTGTTATTAGGATTTTCCATACCCTATCTGTTTATTAAGGGAGCTCCCTACCTATGATTGTAACTTTATGCACCTACCTGGTAATATCATTATATGGGATTTTTAGGTGCAAACTAGGTTTTGGTCCTAGGTGGTTTACCTATACCACTGCTGTATCTGCCTTGTATCTCCTAGATTATTAGCTTAACGTGCTATCCAGTGGCTAAATATCTAGATCAGATGACAGACAGTCGTCAAATTTATTTTAATCTTGGTTACACCTACATTATCGGTAATATATGTTTTATGTAATGTCAATAAAGGTTATATTTTATATGTATGTGGTGTGCATCTAAGTGAATTCTACTTTGAGGGCACTGCCTTGTGTGCTCACCACTTTTCCTCATTACTGAGCAGGTTTGCATGTTCTTACCGCAATATAAGAAATATGTGTAAAAACGGTATTCACTAAAGCAAATCGTACATATGTTATAGTGTGGTAAAAAAAATGCAACATCGCACTACTTTGTGTTTTTAATTTTTTCCCAATACTTATCGCACTACTTTGTGTTTGCTTAAACTGCGAATTAACTCCAACAGTCTGAAAGAGCTGCACGGAGAGAGTTATTGAAGCAGGGGGTCTCCTGAACTGATCCGCATTAATATCAGCCTCGGGGACCCCCTGCTTCCCGAGGTACACCCCGGTAAGGGTTTCCGGTATCTCCTGTGCGTTTAAATGTCCCGGTCACGTGGTGCGGGAAATTTAAACATGACTGGGATACTGGCACCCCATACCGGGGCCTGTAACTCAGGAAGCAGGGGGTCCCCGAGGCTGCCCCCGCTGGCGACGCTCTTGCCCCACGCCGCACTCCTCCTGAGCGCTCACAGCACGGCAGCTGATCCCAAGAAAGGTATCAGCTGTCTCTCACCTGCAGCCACTCACTCTCTTCCTCCTATCGGCTCGTAGCCTATGTCTGATGTCACTCCACTGCTGCTTCCTGATTGGTTCCCACCTCCTTCATTTACCCTGTCTGTTCCTGTGCTCGCTGCTTCCTATGTTTTGCCTGTTCTTGTGCGTTGCCTGACCTGTGTTGTGACCCCTGCTCATACCTGGACCTGTCTCTTCTGTACCCATGGACTTCGCCTTGTTATTAGACCCCGCTCTCTCCTCTCTTCGACCACAGCTTACGGATATCGACTACTCCTCTCTCCAACCCCGGACCACGGGAAGTACCACGACATACCCGAACTCTCCTACCCTGACCCGGCTACAGGACTCTGACTCTGTACTCCGGACCTGGTCCCGTGGTTGTAGGGCGGCGGTTATATACATCCCCACCTCAGCCCCGCGGTCTAGTCCTGTTTGTAGTGGGCACACGTGACACAGAATTGCTGGTTTTGGAAGAGATCAAGTGAGATTAGCATGTGTATACTGGATTGATTACCAACTTTCAGTCCGTAAGGAGTTCTCTTTGAGACCAACGATCATCTACTGGGACTGATTTAATTGTGTATAGGTGTAGAGATTGACGCTCATATAAGTGTTTAGACTCACAAGCTGTATTATGTGGCATAAAAATAGATGGGAACTTTCATAAATCCTTAAAATATGTATGCAATAAGAAGTTAGGGGGGGCATAAACATGGGACCTAGCGGTCAGTCAGCACGACTACCGCAAATGTGGTTCCACCGCTCACCCCACTTAACACACACACTTCCCCACATAGGGACCCAGGTAACCAAATGAGGGCTATTGCCCATTACCTGTCCGGGGGGTGCATAGAGATCCAGAGTCCATCCTCAGAAAAGTTCTACCGCGTGCAATTCTGATTGAGTGAACAGCAACATTGGAGAGAGCAAAGGAGCACAGCCGGTATAAGGATCCACAGGAAAAACTCCTATAGAAAAAATGAAGGGCACAACTCCAGGCTAAAACTGGGGGTAGTTTTAATGTATAAGTGCACAGGGACAGAAACACAGCCCACACACCAACGCGTAAAGTCTCCTCCAATGTTGCTGGGACTGATTTAAGCATCATAAACCAGGACTGGTATTTGACTTTTTTGCCCCAAGGACTTTTGTTCTCGTTTACTATTGCATTGTTGTACAAGTCACTTGGATTGATTTGTTTTATGTCTTTTTTCTGCCATTTAAATAGCAGACTCATCAGTCACTTTAGGATTCACTAATTACATTGGGTCACTTACCTAATTTAATTTTGTTTAATATTCACATTAGTCACATTGTAAAAATATTTTTTGCACTATTATCACATTCGGTACAGAAGGTACTGACACCTTATTGGTTTTGTAGGAATAGGTAGAGCGCTTAGTGTATATTTAGTTTTAGTGTTATATATATGTGCCCATACACTGTACCATTACTTATACACCTCGCTACCAACAACTTCTTTACCCCTCAATAAAAAGCACCCCCAAAAATCCTCTATTCACACCCTCTATCTATCTACTCCTTCCTGCTGCCGGGGATATCTCTCCTAATCCTGGACCCAGCCATATACACACCTGCTCTCACCCACGCCTCCCGGCCACTTCTTCCCCTGCTAATTGTGTTAATACTGACTAACCTTTAAAACTCGCCTCACAAATCTAGCTTCCCAACAGCCTGCACTCATGGCTACTGTCCCACACCCACAGTCACTCCTACCAACCATTGTGGCCAAGCACTGCCATCCACTGCACTTATTCCCTCATCTGCTGTCTCTGTAAGTCTCCCAACATACCACTTAGATTTTTCTTTTCTTGGAGTTGAGGAGGAGCGCAGGGAAGGATCGTGATATGTAAAAAATAAGATATATATATAGTGCAGATGGTAGATCACTGCTAGAATAACATTCAATAACAGGAATAGAACTCACAAAAATCGTGGTAGGTTATAGCATGTCAGAGATCCATCTCTCTCTGACTGGAGCCCTTTGTATAGCAGGAATCAGGATATCCCTCAGTGGAGTGATTGATATGTAAATAAAGAGAATCACAATAGTGCATACAATTTGAACTATAAGTCATGTATTGATCACAAATGGTTTAAGGAAACTCACATTTTCCCTTAGTAAAACTGGTGGTGGAGAGAACCGTCGATTGAAGGGTGGCGTTGTGTATAGCTGCTGCCCGGTGCTTCACTTGCACCTCCCGGTGGATTTCTGCATCAATCTCTGCCGTTGCGTCACTTCCGGTCGCGTCACTTCCGGTCTCGTCACGGTGAGGGCGGTGAAGCCAAAATGGGTCTGGTGTCAGCGATGAGATTGCCAGTCCTTCAGTGTGTGGATTCTCTTGATTAACTCTACGCGTTTCGCACACTGCTTCGTCAGGAGTATAATTGTATGGGTAATCTCTTGTGTCTTATATAGGCCCATCAATTAGTGAGAAAAATTTTCGTTTTAAATTAACCCCCTCAGCGCTCACACATAGCGCGAGGTCCAAAACCCTTAAGATAAATGTATGTCTCATAGCTAGATAATCTTTATTAAAACTGTCAACACATATAATATAAAAATAAGTATAATTAGAAGAACATAGTTGTGGGTATCTATTTAATATGTTCGAAAGTATTATATACCCACTATATGTTTATATAAATTGTTTGTTAAAAATACACATAAAGTGTATATATCTGGATAGGTAGGCGGAGGAAGAGGAGAGAGGAAAAACATCATTAGTATTAAATAATAGGTAACTTAATCTTAATTATTACATAGATTAAGAGTATACATATATAAATACATTTAAAATGAATTAGAGTATAATGGAGAGTGAACACACCAAATATAAAATATAGCACTCTAATAGGTCTAATTCTAAAGGACAATTGAAATGGTATAAAGTGAAATAGAATAAAAGTATGTTCATATTTAATATTTACATTAAAAAAGCACCTATATCAATATCTACATTTAGACCAAGGGGGGACAAAGTTTGCATTTTGTGAATCCAGTATGTTTCTCTTCTGGCCAGACTGTTTAACCTGTTGCCCCCCCGCCAATGTTTAGTAACTTGTTCTATGCCTATATACTGTAGGTATTTAGGGTCAGAATTGTGGTAGTTTAAAAAGTGCTTAGATAGGTTATGGCTGATGAGACCTTTTTTAATATTGCCCACATGTTCCAATATGCGGGTACGTATTGGTCTTGATGTGCGACCAATATATTGTAACCCGCATGGGCATTGCAATAAATATATTACATAGTCTGATTTGCAATTGATGTAACTTTCTATTTTAAATGTCTCACCCGTTGTTTTGGAAGTAAAGTTGAGCTTCTCTTGTGTTTTATATTTGCATGCAGTACAAGAGTAGCAGCCATAAAAGCCTATTGGTTTATCTAACCAGGTACTTATTGTGTCTTCTTTTCTAGTTTTGAATGTAGTTGGTGCTAGTTTATTTTTGAGATTTGGGGCTCTTTTAAAAAGGACAGTGGGTTTCTCCGGAATATGTCCCCTTAATACTGGGTCATTTTTTAAAATATGCCAGTGTTTGCAAATGGCTTTTTTTATTTCGTTTGCGTCCTTATTATAAGGTGTAAGGAATGACATGCTAAAATTATTTGTATTTGTAATTGTTTGGTCTTTGGTTTTATCTATTAGCAGCTCGTCTCTTTGGATTAAATTAACTTTTTCAGCGGCTTTTTTTAGATTGTGTTCGTTATAATTTCTTTCTTTGAATCTATTTAGGAGGATCTTTGACTGTTGTTGATACGTAGTTTCTTCACTGCAGTTTCGTTTAATTCTTCGTAGTTGCCCATAGGGAATATTTTTAATCCATTGTGGATTATGACAGCTATTTTCTAATATGAAATTATTGCTGTCAACTTTTTTAAAGAAGGTCTTTGTTTTCAATTCTTTATTTTCTATATAAATAACTAAATCTAAAAACTCTACCTCATGTTTACTCCATTTATATGTAAAAGAAATATTCCTGTCATTATTTTCCAGGGCCTCAAAGAAATTAGATAGCTCATCCTCACTCCCTTTCCATATGAATATCACGTCATCAATAAATCTATGCCAGGAGACGAGATTTGCACCGAGATCATGGGGGGGTATAAACTCCTCCTCCCAAATCCCCATGAAAATATTCGCATAACTCGGTGCAAATTTCGTCCCCATGGCAGTGCCGCATTTCTGTAAATAAAATTTATTGTTAAACCAAAAGAAATTTTTTTCTAAAATAAAGCCAATAGATTTAAGTATAAACTCTACCTGTTACTTTTTTATTTCCGTATCCCTCTCTAGGATTTTCCTAACTGATTCTATCCCATCACGATGGTTGATTGAGGTATATAGGGCCGAAACATCAGCCGTAACCAGGATATATTCATCCTCCCATTTGATGTCACCTAAAATTCTTATTATGTTTGTAGTATCTTTAATATATGATTTAAAAGTTGGTACATATTTAGATAAAAAACAGTCAATGTATTGGGATAAATTACTGGTCAGTGAATCAATACCCGATATAATGGGCCTACCGGGGGGATTTAAAATATCCTTATGGATTTTGGGTAAAAAGTAAAACAGGGGTAGCATAGGATTCTCCTTACATAAAAATTTAAATTCATTGTTGGTTAAAATTCCAGAGTTTTTCCCTTCAAGAAGAAGTTCTTTTAGTTGTATAAAAAAGGGATTAGTGGGGTTGTGTTTGAGGATCTGATAGGTCTTTTCATCACTTAGAATCCTGTTGGCTTCTTGTAAATACCTAGACCTGTCCATTACCACAGCTCTACCTCCCTTGTCAGCTGGTTTAATAATTAATTCCTCATTTTTGATAAGACTTTCAAGAGCTTCCCTCTCATTTTTGGTCATATTATGTTTAAAAGAATCTCTATTCGCTGTAATCTTATTAAAATCTGCTAAGATCATTTGGTGAAAAACTTCTAAAAAATGTCCTTTATTGTGGCTGGGATAAAAAGTGGATCTTAATTTTAAATCGGTGTGTTTAAAAGTATCATCTGTAATGTTTAGTGGCAGTAGTTTGTCTGAATTTCGCACATCGGTGTTAATAGATGACTGGTTTAAAAAGTGCCTTTGAATAGTTAATTTCCTTAAAAATAGATTAGCATCTATAAATAGCTGAAAGTTATTAGACCTAATACTCGGTGCAAAGGTTAGGCCTTTTGAGATAACACTTTTTTGGGTATCCCCTAGTTGTACAGAACTTAGATTAAAAATATTGTCATACTTTATAGGTACGGCATTCTTAGATTGTAAGCTCTGCGGGGGGAGGGATTTTCTTTCGTATTGTCTGATTTTGCTGTACTTATTGTATTATTATTATAGCCTGGGACAGCCCTTTTCCCCCATCTGCCCCCTACCTCTGGTTGCAGCTGCATCTGGCAGCGGAGGCTGGGGGAGAGCATGAGTAGGTTGCTGCAGTTGACTCGATCGCCGGAGGTTACCGGCGGCTCCCCTTGCAGGGCATCGCCATCTTGGTTGCGATCGCGCATGCGCAAGATATCACACATGCGCAGTGTAGGCATGAGAGGCGGCCATTAGAGAGAATAGATCCGCAGGGCACTACAGCCCCCAGGATGCACTACGGGGATGGACCACATGGGCTGCAGCAGAAAATAATGTGGCCGGATTCTCCTGCTCTGGAGAATGATACGTTTTGTGCACAGAGGAGCACGCCAGTCGGAGCTGGGACGCGGAAGGGGTAGGATGTGCATGTGCAGGGAGTCAGTGACCACTGCACTAGGCCAGAGATCCCCTTAGGCCTCAGCTAGGCCCCAACTCCGCTCAGTTTATGGTTGCTGCAGGGACCGGCAAACTTCAGTTAAGGACACGGATCCTGTAGTACCAGAGAGAGGGACACACCCAGGAAGTGGCGGCGAACTGGTTATCCAGTGGTCTGGGACTAGACCACCATATTGAGAGACTATCTTAAAAGGTGATACTATCCACGTGGGTGGTCACCCCACGTGGAGGCGGACGTCGTTATTGACATCAACCGTCGCTAGATCAGTGGATCCTATCCACCTTCCAGTGTGGCGTTACCGGGTGTCGGAGCACCCGGCAGGTACACACGCCAACTGTACACACGCTAGTGGGGCAGCGCTGTCTCACACACTTGGGTGGGAATTGCTACTTGTGGACACGAGGGTGGTTGGGTGCCCAAGGGCCTCAGGACTTTGGGGGACTATCTCACCTGTGTGAGTGGATTTGTCGTTGGAGTTTATTAGAGAGTACGGCCGTGCGTGGCCTAATTGGTGGGACTGTATATATCTACTATTCTTTTGCATGTAGTAAAACTGTTACTCTTAGCCACGTGTGTTTTATTGCATGGGGTCCTGTAACTGGGTTATCTCACATAGGATCTTGTACAGGTGGAGGCGCTACCGAATGACGACTCGGGCATATTCCAGGCTCCCAGCAGCGGAGGCTCAGGCCTCCTGTGAGCCGCAGGTAACGAACCACATATGTAGTAGCAGCCATATCTCCCAGGGGGAGGGGGAAAGTGCGCTACATTATAATTCCCTGTACTGTATTCTTTGTGAAGCGCTGAGTACACTTTTGGCGCTATATAACTAAAGATATACATACATACAATTGATCAAATATGGACAAACCTATAGGAGGCAAATAAGCACACCAGCTATATTTGTCTCCAGTTTATACACTGGCAGACCGCCTTTCCTATATTTATACCATTATTGTTACAACTAAACTTACAGGTATGACACTAGGGAAAATGCAAAACAAAAAATTGTCTTCTTGTTAATGACTCAATAACTTTTTTATGTACATTTCTAGTCACCCTCTGTCTTCATCGGGGGTGCGTCACAGTTTTCCCCGTGTTTTTGTTCGATGCAGAGTCACGGACAGCACACCGGAGGATCCTGACCATATCCGGATTGAGGAGGATACGAGGTACATCTCATCCCATAAACGAATAGGTGATTAGTGCGCAGCTAATAATTAGTGAAGCATTAAACAGTGAACAGTGCACAGTGAATTAAACAAATTATTCAACCTTAAATGTGGAGAAATCACTAGTAATGCGTCTGCAGCCCTTCTTGGGGGTGTCTCGACACCCCAGGAGCTATAGAAAAGACAGGAAAACAAGGCGCACAACGCACATAGTGTAGTATAGTTAAAAGTCAATTTTACTCAAATAAGAATTAAGTTCTGCGTACATCAATGTAATAAAAAATGTGCAGTTGGTAATTGGGTATACCACACCAGTCGACGGCTGCAAACGGCACTCCTCACTCGGTTGTAGGGTGCAGGGGATCAGCAGTCATCAAAACCAGGCTGGTGGTCGCAAAAGCCGTCTCGCTCCTTCTCAGGATGATGCGCACGTCAGTCCTTGTTGGAAATCGTCCCAGAGCACAGGGTCCACACCGGCGTGTAGCAGCCTCCGCTGGAGTCCGCGCACCAGCACGTTTGTCACGTGCCGCTTCTCTTTCTGGCCGGAGATCTATTGCAGAGTACTAACATCAGTTGCCTAATCCTTCACTGCCCCGCACACAGCGAGCCCCTGCAGGCGCCTCCTAGGAGCGTGTGACCGGACTGTGACGTCATCATCGGGCGCTCCATGAGGAGAAGCGGCACGTGACAAACGTGCTGGTGCGCGGACTCCAGCGGAGGCTGCTACACGCCGGTGTGGACCCTGTGCTCTGGGACGATTTCCAACAAGGACTGACGTGCGCATCATCCTGAGAAGGAGCGAGACGGCTTTTGCGACCACCAGCCTGGTTTTGATGACTGCTGATCCCCTGCACCCTACAACCGAGTGAGGAGTGCCGTTTGCAGCCGTCGACTGCACATTTTTTATTACATTGATGTACGCAGAACTTAATTCTTATTTGAGTAAAATTGACTTTTAACTATACTTCACTATGTGCGTTGTGCGCCTTGTTTTCCTGTCTTTTCTACATCTCATCCCATGCAGCTACAGTGAGTTACCCAGTCCGACCAAAGTGGAGTGCAGTTAATATTTGGGGGATCACGTCCCATTACCTTATCCTGTACTGGACATCCCTAGACTGACACTCCCCATAAGGATGCATGGACGTGATCAGTTCCTCCTACATTGATATACAGGCAGTATATACATCTCTCCTCTATTGTTTGATTACTCTGAGCCCCAGGATTCCTCATTGGACTCTCGCGCACAGGACAGTTCTCCCTGCTTGTTCCCGTCAGCTGAGCGGGCCTGGGCCACATGGCAACACCTTGTGTGCCACAAGCAGCTCCTTGGGTTCCAAGTTTGACAGCCCTGCTCTAAGGGGCCCCCAATGATTCTCTTGCCAAGGGCCCAAAGAACCCGAAGGCCACCCCTGTCAAAAGTTGACCCAGTGTATAAAAAAACAAAAAAATCTATTGTGTGGACTAAGCCTGCGGTCAGGGTGAAACAAAGCGCACGCTTGTACTTAGCACGATCAGAGTGATAATTCTGAATGCGCTTGTCCATGGTGTGGGTGCGTGCGCCCACGTGCCCATGAGCTTGCTTCTTGCCGAGACAGTCAAATTTGATTTTGCTGCTCGCTGATGCGTCACGTGAGTGGTTTGCCCAATAAGGGCAAACCAGCTCTGTGACATCACGGCTGCACCCCCCGACACACCCCCCACTCACGCAATTAACAGGACACAAATCGCCAGAGCAAAATGAGCGCCGAGCTCGAGCGCGCTCTGATTCACCCTGGCCGCAGCCTAATGTAGTAGTTTAGTGGTAATGCCTTTGGGGCGTGGTTCAAATCCCGTTGTCGGCTCTCCTTGTGACCATGGTCAAATCACTTTATCGCACTTTATGCACCAAAAATAAATTGTAAACTTCTATGTGGCAGGGACCCTAGTGCATACTGTATGTACTAAGTGTCACAAATGGCTTAATTGTTGAAGAGAAATAGCCTCTGTGCTATCCTGAAATGACTCCATTTACAACAGCAGCACCAATGTTTTGTTTCAAGCTCAAGCTTGTTCACTTGGTTTAGTGCTAAGTAAATAGTTACATGATGAATATTTACCCATGAAGTCTTACTTACTAGTTGTGGAGTGGGCTGGTTGATGCACTCAGAGCACGTGAGAACACAGGCTGCAGGGATATGAACTTGGAGCCTTGCAAATGTTCATAAATTGCTGAAGATTGAGAACAACATGCTTCTCTTTACAGAAGAAGGACTGGTTGTACTTCAGATAAGGATGTTTTACTTTATAGCATCATCATTTGTCCCTAACTCCCGCATACTTGCACTTTGAATGATTTCTGTGTTTGTTGATATGGTGGTTCATCTCAGACCAGAGCAATATTCTGTAGCACGGTTGATATGCTGTCTCTATATATTATGATATTAGCAGTATTTGTGTCTCTAGTGTCTTTCATACACATATAATTAGTGTTTAATAACTACACTTGCTAATTATATACAGTATACCCGTGTATAGTTATTCTTAGAGAACTCACTGTAGCGGGGGTGTTTTGTGCTATTAGTTTATTATTAGGTGTCGTGCTATCATAATACCGTTTGACACAGGTGCAGGATTGGCGGCACTGACTGCTGTTGCTAGGTGCTGACTATGGTTTTAAGAGTTTTTATTGTTCTAGGCTATGGATTGTTTCGCTTAATTGTATTGTGCTATGTCAGAAATAATTGATTTATATTTTGTGATACGCCCTGAGTGTCTTTTAATCATCGAGATTTATTAACACTAGTTATTAATAAAAAAAATCCACATTATTCTGTTTTTATTTAAATTGAATCAATCAGGTATGCAACATGAAAATTAATTTCACACAATAAATTATGCATTACAGTATATGTACAAAGCCTTCAGATGCACCTTTTGTGAAGATTAGCACTGGAAGTTAGAAGCACAAAAATGTAAAATAATAATCCTCTTACAGAAACTCCTTTGCGTCTGCAAAATTCTATGTACAACACTGTGTCAAATGTCTGTGCTATATAAGACACTAATATTCATTTTTTTATTATTATAAAATACATTAAGAAGTTCAACTCAAACTTCTGAACAAACTTTCACGTTTGGATTTTGAATCTGCCCATCATTTGTTTATAGAGACACTATTATCAATGCTCAACAGAGGTTGGAGGAGTCCAAATATATTAAGCATATTAAAAAATTAAATCTAAAATCATCCACTATTTGTATTTCTTATAACATCGTTGCACATTCACAAGTGAGACAGACATCATCGCTCCTTTACATACCATTGACGTGAGTGTTAACCTGGTAACATGGCTCTCGTTTACATCTTTAAAATGCATAGCACACATGCTCTAGGTAAATATGATTTGCTTTGGTTAGCATAAAGGGTATGGTGACTTGAGTGTAGTCCTGTGTGAAGAAAGATATGGTTCTCTTCACCAATCTGGTATCAAAATTCACCAACCCAGACTTCTAACAATTATACTACTGTAGTTACAATTTATTTATATATCATTCCATTCAATTAGGGCAACATTGGAGCAAAAAAGAGAACCAGATTTATCAGAGAAACGTGTTCCTATTGAAAGCAAAAGGATTTTTCCCTTTGGTAAATCTGGTGTAGATTTTGTGAATTAGTTTTGCTTCAGTTTTTAAGAGGTCATGATGTATTATGTATATCTTTAGTTCTATAGCGCCCACAGCTATACTCTGCGCTTTATAAGTGTGAGGCTTCGCAAACACATTGGTCAGCGTATTTGCGCTTTGCTGCAAATACACAAGGAACACAGCGCAAATGTCCCTTCTTCTGCCTGTGGTGACAGGTTTTCCCTCTACCAAGATGGCCGACAAAGCAGGACATGTTCTTCTCTACAAAGATGACGCACCAAACAGGAAGTTAGCCTCCTCTTAGAACTGGCTATTGTCTGCACCTGATCTAGACCTATAAATGATCTACAGTGTCATTAGTCTTTTGCCTGTGCAAGGTTTCTTGTTTCTGGGTGTGCAGCTGGAGAACATTTTGACTGACTTCCCATGTATGACGTTGGCCTTGTATCTTGACCCTTGTTTCAGACTGCCACCTGCCCATTACCTAAGAACCATGACCTGACTACTCTTACTTGCTGACTGCCCACGACCTCAGAACCAAGCCTGACTATTCTTGATTGTCAAGGCACCAGATCCAAGGTCAAGGGTTGGTTCTATACTCCCTAACTCTTCCCTGCGGGTCCTTCTCCTGGATTCCAGTTAGCAATGTTACAATAAGTCAGACAATACTGTACAATAAGTACAACAAACAAGATCAGACAATAGGAAATCCCTGCCCGGCAGAGCTTGCAATCTAAGTCTGCATATTAGCTAAAGCGACAGTCGTTAATTACATATTTTATCTGCAGGAGATCTGCCTGAACTAAATTTTGAAAGGCTTTAGGGGACTTAAGATCACAATTTAAGAACCAACCATAAAAGTCCAAAAGATTTAATAAAATTCAAACTTTGTACCATGAAATTATATTAATTTCCTAATAATATTTGTTTTTTGAATGAGATTTTTTTGTGTACTCTCTAGTAAGTACTTAGTTAAGAAGACCTTCTGCTGGCATTTGTTAAACCACCTAAATACAGAAATAAGAGTACAAGAACAGCTGTTATTACACCCTAAGATCCCACTTGAAGGTACGGTGGGGCCACATTGTGAGATTTACCTGCAGATCTAAACTTTGATTTTCATTATCACCTCCGTGCTGATTACCTCAGTTTTACTAACTATCGCTCCACTGTCAAAAACTGTGACTATTTCTCCACTGTCTCTTCCTGGATAGCACAGTCCTGTCTTAAAGCTGCAGTTCAAGCTGTCATTTAAATTAAAAAAAAATGTAATTCAATATGTGCATCAATACAATCTATACACTGACAAGTGATTGGCTAAGTTGCTGATCGATCCATTCTCATGTGATCGATCGGCAAAGATTCGACTCGGGGGTCACTAAATGCATGTTGGGTCCTCTTCTGCTGCACTGACTGCCAAAGTTCTGTCAGGAAGCTCATGTAACCAGGCAGTCACTAGATTCAATTGGTTCCCTGCTAGAGAGAGGGCAGGGCTCAAAAAGGTGATGCTGTTTCAGAAGGGGAAGAGGATGTGACTTTGTAAATGGTTTCTATAGGAACAACATGCTTGTTACATTCTAAAACATAAAAAATGTCTTTAAAAATTTTTTTTTAAATGTTACAAGTATTTTCTCATAATACAGAACTGATTTCTTTTTTTTAAAAGGGTGTGTGTAGCGAGCACACGCATTTTAAGTGAAACTTCTTTGTGGTTTTTTTTGTCTGAAAAATAAATTATACATTGCTCGCTCCTGTGACAAGGTGTGTGTGTATGTGTGTGGGGAAGGTGTGTGTGGTGAAGGTGTGTGTCACTGAGGTGTGTGTGTGTGTGTGGTGAAGGTGTGTGTCACTGAGGTGTGTGTGGTGAAGGTATATGTCACCAAAGTGTGTGAGGTGAAGGTATATGTTACTGAGGTGTGTCTGTACGTGTGGTGAAGGTATATGTCCCTGAGGTCCCTGTATATAATGCAGTCCCCAGGGAACTCCACATTAATTTAAAGAAGCACCCCCCCCCCTCTCGCACACGCACTTAACACAAGTGGCAGTCAGGGCACCTCAGCTTTCCACCCATGTAACAACAAATGGGGGGGCCTACCACATAGCCTAGGAACTGTACCTCTTGACCACCAATGAGACAGGTTAGCTATCAACCCTCCCTTTCCCAAGGTAAAGATTTCTGCCAATTTCACAAGATGACCTACCCAATCGGTACTATAGTTGGCAATGTCATTTTGGTAAGTAGCAGCATACTCTGAGTGTCCCTGTAATCAGTGGCGGATTTCCCATTAGAATATAGGCAAATGTTATCTACGGTGAAAATTGGATGATAAATATATAAAGTGAAATGTGAAATTCAATAAAGAAACCTGTACAATTAATACTGAAAACCAAAAGTATCACTGGTCTCACGCAATGATTTCCTCCATGAAAGACAAGTACTGGATAATGCAATCTTCTCCGTAGCAAAAACCTCATGCGAAGAAAAAGTAAAAACACAATAGTGTAATCAAGTTTACTTAAAAGATATAAAATACAGAGGGCAAAGGACAAAACTCACACATTCCCCACTGGTAACACACAGTGAGTGACTTGAGGTGCACTCCGACCCAACTCCGGTCATGTCCTCAGCTCCAGACTCCATGCACATGAGTTCCCCGGTTTTGCACTTCCATATTCGAACTGCGGAACTCTCGGACGGCTGCTGGTTTAGCTGTGGGTACGGTGGCCTCAAAGTCTCAATTCCCAATGTGTTTCGCTCACATTTGCAGCTTTCTCAGGGGTTCTGTCCAGCTTCCTTAGTCCCACAGTATCATGGGAGACCAGACAATTTACACCTTTTTACCAGAATCATGCATTGAGCAAAACAAGTTAATGAAATAAATTGTAAATTTATTTACAAGACAAGGCATACACACAATGATACACAAACTACAGCAAAAAGACACACTTACTTGGAAACTGGGGTAACAACCTAGACTCTCCTAGGTGCAGGGAATCCTAACCCTGATAACAGTTTCAAAAACTGGACAGAAAATATTCCAGTAAGCTTTTGCTGAAGCAACTTAGAATCTGAGAATCTTAGAGGGCTGGAGTACTAACTATCTGATGGACGTAGGGTTTTTTAATACTTCTGAGTTTCATTCAAAAAATACTATAGCCCAATCCAAAGGGTGAGAAATGTCTCCGCAGCCACTCAGAGCAGGGCTCATCTGGCTGATGATGTCAGAGGCAGGGGGCGTGTTGAGCTAGCTTGAAAAAAACGGGTGGGTGGGAAATATGATTCAGCCAATGGGAAATGTGCAGCATCTTCCCCCCCAGCTAACCCATTGTCGGCTCCACTAAGTCTGGTGGGGCAAATCGAAATGCAAAGAGCGTCCATTGATCCCCGGACATGGATACTTGAGTCCTTCCCTCCTGTCCAAATGGTCTTGACACCTCAGACATCCTCTGGGGCTTTCATCTCCAGATGTCCTGCCAGACCTACTGGAACCAATTGGTAGCCCCAGTGGCCTGTCAGAGCATTGGTTCTGCAAGTCCCAGCTCATGTCTGTGCACAAGCATATATGTTTTAAAACACACAATTTAATAAAATATACACTTTAAAAATATCCTAAGTTTTGCTGGTATGGAGAATAGAATAAAAAAACTGCACTTTATTTCTTACTCGCCATATTCCCCACACACTATAAAATAGACTTAGGACTGGACTTTACAAGCCCCCTCACAACCTTATAGATGTTTGGAGTACCCCCAGAACCTCTAACAGGTTCTGGGTTACCTGTACAGTAACTGGGTATCCCCCCTAACCTGGGGGTCCCTTATAGTTAAAGGGATACTTTACATCCCTTTGCACCATTTACCTTTCTGGGCTGTGCTGAAGCAGGGACCCCTAGGGGTGAGTTGCGCAAGCATTTTCAAGGGGAGATATTACTGAGACACCGTGTCTACATGCATCCAAGAATTCAACCTGATTCCTGGGTACATTTTTAGGGGAACCAGCAACTCTGGGCCCTGACTGGATAGACACATTCTGACAACATTTTTTCTGCAAAACCCCCCTTGGAACTCATACCACAGCAATCCCTGCTTGCTGGCATCCCTGGAAAGATAAAAACACGAAAATTCTTTATTGTCGTATAATTACAGGTAATGCTTTTACAACAGTTGGGTCCAAGAGCCGACACTCCTGAACCCCAACACATGGGTAACCAAACGAGATTAACCTTTAATAGTGAGCCTGGTTACCTCTTCACTGTCACACACAGTATAAATACATGCATCCGCAATAGGGTAAACTACTTCAGCCTGCTTACATTGGAGATATAATTACAATTGAAAATGTTTGGAACAGGCTATGGCGCTAGTAATTAGCCTAAACAGTTACAAATATGTGAACATGCGAGTCAAAAAGGTGAACAGCGTTTATACAATTAAAAATCCTAATACTACACAAAATTTATATAATTACAAATCCTAGGAACCATTGATAAACAATCAATTAGAAACACAGAATATATAGCAACATATTTTAATCATATATACACTAATAAAACACAACATCAAATATCCTAATATTATCCAATTGTGGACCAACTATAATGCAGAAAAGAAAACATTAGACAATAGTTAAAAAATGACACAAATCGTTTATATGTATTGTGACAGAAACCAGGGAGTTGTAATAAATTCGATATATAGGGCTCCCAGGATACTGGATAGCTTCTATCCTGTTTAGGCTGGAAAGTGCAGCCACAGAATGGATGTCAAAGCTCACACAAACAGTAGCACATATATACTTCTTAAAAATTAACCCTTTAGGCACCACATACGTCAAAAAATATTTTTGATAAAGTATTGAACTAAATGACCCATATTTATGAAGAAATAATATAGATACAATACATAGTAATGTGCTAAATAATTTGTCATATTGAATGTGCATTGGGGCTTTCTTGTCTTTTATCCCGTTTTTAATAACTGCGTGGACATCTCAAGGTGACAAGATTCTGGACAGTAAGAATACTATCTCTATTGTCTTTTGAGAGATATCAGAGAACTAATGCATCTCAGCTAGTATCATACCCACTTAAAGCAACCCTTAACTGCTTTAATGTGAAGAGATCGGAATATTTAAAGGTACAAACCCTGGAATCTTATGTTTAAAAACTACAGTATATGTTTCGGGCAGTCTGGAAACTTTGATACATTTCTCACTAATTTTTACATACTTTAATAAATTATATTTTATACATTCAGGTGTTTTATTCATAGGGCCTGGCTGGTGCCTCTCTGTGGATGGGATGTGTAGTCGCATGTCCTCTCAGTTGTGTTACAGCCAGCTACAGAAGAAAGATCATGTATAGCCCACCCTTGTTCCTACTCCCGGATCATTATAGTTGCTGTCTTGATCCATTCCAAAGAATAACTTTCTCACCTGGATACTCTTCAGTCTGCATTGGACATTTGGTTACATGGAATGGCAGTGTGTATGGTACAGGTACACTGACTGGTGCAACCAATCCTGGTCATTAATTGGTTGTAGCGTACGTCTTGGAGGATAATTATGCAGTAAGGGCCATTGCAGAAGGGCCCATTGTAAAAGTGGACATTGTTAAAGAGCCCATAGTAACAGAGTACTTTGTACCACGGATAATGGGTGGAAATGTAACTTACTGGAAAACTCTGAGATTTCAAACTTGTGGCAGGCACCTGGGCATAACTGCTTGTCAATACTGTGTGGGATGAGCTAAACAAGAGCCATCATACAGTTCTTACCCAGAGGAATTTTCCCAGAATGTTAGCATATACAGGACTGAATACATAGGAGGTAGGAACATCAAGTGTTGGCAACCTTTCAGTCATATTTTGTGATAGAAAACACTCTTTTTCATGGGATTCAATCAGTCCATGTAATGTATAAACTTAAACTATAACCTTTAAAAATATTTACAAATAAGATATATTTTGAATAAGTCAGAGAATAATATTACCATGTACACTTAAAGTAACTTGTATTAACAATATATTAAATAGGATCCCACTCGGAGTGTGGCACCGAAAACTCAGCTATAGAGACATGCATCACAAGATTAGCAAGGACAAAATGTCCAGAGCCAGAAATGGTCACTCTATGAGGTGCTGGAGGCTAATGACACAATAGTATAAATAGTGAGATGGCTGTTAGCATGGAGGTTAAATGGTTAGCGTAGTCATTAAGTTAATGTCCATGTTAATAGTTTCTGCTGGGTTTATAAACTGTTTATTATCTGCTGGCAGTCTCAATTTGGTCACGTTTGGATATGTTAGAGCTACACTGCCTTTTTAATACATGGTAACTATTGGTGACTCAACTGTAGGGTGATTACCAGTTCAAAACAAATTAGTGCCTAACGAGGGTGTAGTCCATCACATTATTAGACCAATTCTGTGAGGCTCAGCACTTTGTAATCGCTGACTACCCTTGATGCTCATTACTTATCATTTGCAACTGTTAACATGAGCATTGACTTAATGACTGCACTAACCATTTAACCTTGATGCTAACAACCATCTCACACTATTTATACTATTATGTCATTAGTCATTGACTAAGTGACTAAGGTTTGTGCTCCAGGGGTTCCGTAGCGAGCAGGTACTGTAGTGACAGGCATATATTTAGTGAAGTCAGTTTCTGTGATGCTGGAAAATGTCACATAACTGGTTGTCTAGGTTTGAGATAAGCTGGTACATATATCTTTATTTATATAGCTCCATCCATGTACATAGCACTTTACAGTAGTAACACACGTGACATAATATCAATAAGCACTTCGTGCATAAAAGTAGACATTAGGAAAAGGTGCCCCATGCCCGGAAGAGCTTACAATCTAAGTTGTAAGTAGGGAATACTTACAGAGACAGTAGAGAGGGTTTCATAGTAAATGCATGAGGTGTATAGTATCAACCAGCAAACCTACCAAATTCGTAATTAAAGAGGTATGTTTTAAGATGGGTCTTAAAGGTGGTGCTACTCAGATATTGAGGGGGAAGGCATTCCAGAGGTGTGAGGCAGTAAGTGGGAGATTTTAGGCAGGAGAGGGCTTTAGATATAAAAGGGGTGGACAGAAGACATCCTTGAGCAGAACGCAAGAGTCGCGCCGGTGCATAGCGAGAAATTAGGGCTGAGATGTAAGGAGGGACAGTGGATTGAATAGCCTTAAAATAGAGGAGCAGAATTTTTTTTTTATTATTGAAGTTTACCACCATACAACATGACATAACTTCACATTCATTTGAAACACAAATGTTATACAAAAATAAATGCATATATGAAAAAAAGAAAAAGTTGGAACCTAAATCAGATGGAGAAACAGAATTTTGAAAGCAATATGGGATTTGAGAGGAAACCAGGAGAATGATTTCAGCAGGAGAGATGCTGAGATAGATTTAGAAGAGAGTAAAGTGATTCTAGCAGTAGCATTTAGGATAGATTGTATGGGAGACGGGTGAAAGGCAGGAAGGCCTGACAGTAGAAGGTTGCAATAGTCGAGATAGGAGAGAATGAGGGCCTGTGTAGGAGTTTTAGCAGTAGAGCAACTGAGGAAAGGTCATATCTATGCAAAGTTATGTGGGAAAAATTGACAGGTTTTAGCTATATTGTTCATATGAAAGGAGAATGTACGGGAGGAGTCAAATCTGACACCAAGGCAGCGTGCTTGTGATATTGGGTGTATGATAGTTCTGCCAACAGTACTGGAAAAGGGAGCAGTAGATGTAGAGTAGAGGTTAATAAGCTTTGAAGTGTATAAAACACATCTGTGCCGGCACTGGGACGTCAGCGTGTGTGACCGATTCAGCAGCTGAAAGTTAATTTAATGGGTACCTTTCGATAGCCTGAGCTCAGGCTGTTGCCTGTTTTGCTTCCTGCTCATGTGCTGACTCGTGGGTGTGTGGACAGCTGTGGTTTTCGGCGGTGTGGAGCCTCACGAACGGTGCTTCCCAGCGGTGTGGAGCTTCCAGAGGTAGAGCTGTGCCATCTCCCTCCCAGGCTTCGGAGTGCCAAGTGACATTGTGCTACAGGCTTACATATATCAGCCTTGCTGTAAGTAGGGTTTTAATTTTAGCCCCACTGGATGCCATTGCTTTATAAGTGTTTCTTGCCCAACAATCAAGTGTTTGTTGTTTTTATATTTATTTTTATTCATTGTATTAAACTGCTATCTTATTTTGCATACCTTATCAGTGATTTTTTGTTTTTAGTTGCACTATGATCTTTTTCTCTTTTTTTTCTTCTATGTTGTCGTCTTTTATGTTTGTTTGTTTGAGACTACATTGAAGATACTTCCTTGGAACTCATCCCAGCTTTTTTACTTGGACTATATTCGGTCAGACAATTATTTCTCTGAGGCGCCGGTTTATGTGTTTTTACTGTGTTTATTGGTTTGTGTGACCTATTCTTTTTCCTGGCTGCCTCCACTTCAACATTTGAGGGTGTATTGTATATGTTAGTTGCTTAATTGTCACTAATTTTTTATATTAATTGCATTAGCGCTGTTCCCACTGCCCTTCCCCTTTATGTATGATAGTTCTGCCAACAGTAATGGAAAAGGGGGCAGTAGACGTAGAGTAGAGGTTAATAAGCTAGTTGTACATAGAGGCCCCAGAGAGGCACTCGTCAACCAAAAAACAAGATAGTGGATCCTAATTAGAGAGGTTGTTGTATATGTACGATTCACTAGAAAAGGTGAGGTGGTGATTGTGACGGTAGGGGCAGAATGGTATGGTACAATAAAGGTTTAGTCTACATGCTGCACCTATTAGTCAAGGTGGCGACCAAGTCAAATGGTTAACTGGCCATCTCAGGGCTGTAAAATGGCTGCCAGCCCTTGTAATAGTTCAGCCAGGTTAGGTATGTGTTTCACGGTGTATTCCGTGACTGTTATTATGGGATGTTTATTGTATTTCCCTATAGTATCTCTGACTCATGGTCTGACAGTGGCCAGCATATAATGAGTCAGATGCTAGCCTTTGTGTGGAGCCTGGTGCAGTACTTATGGACAGTAGTGAGGTAGGGAAGGGTGAACCTGCCTGCTGGAAGAGTACTATTGAAGAAAAACTTTTGGCTTCAATTTATTATAAGCAATAAATACATATCTTTGTTAAAAGCTTGCTCTAAATTTTAAAAGCATTTATTGGTGATAGATTCTTTATAACCATTGTGCAGGTGTTAGCAATAAAATGTTATTCTCAATTTTAACTTAAACCACAGCCTTCTGGTGTTTTTCTTGTAAATGAGATGTGGCAAGACAAAGGTAATACACTGAACATGAAGCCAAGAGTCAGTTTTAGCATAGCAACGGAGAAGGTACGCTTCTGACGTCTCAGTGGTTTATTTTCCATCGCTCCTATGCTGATTTTTGTCATATAACAGTATAATTTTTATTGTTTAGCTACAATAATCAGCCCTTGAAGAAACATAGCATCAAAGGTTTATCGCTGTTAGGCCAAATTCACAGTGCAGATGCGCGCATGCGCGACAGTGTGCAAGGTGTTGCGCGCACCTGTCTCTCGAGCGATCTGTGGACTTCAGATCGCTTGCGATGGGGGGGGGCATGACAGGGCCATGGCCATCATGAATCTGGTTCGCCCTCATTGGCTGAACTGCTGCCGAGAGGCAGCCGTCACTCAACTGCCACACCAAAACGCAAAAATACGTCTGTATTTATTCCTGTGATAGCAATTCCCCCCAGCTTAGATACTTGGTATTATGTGGTGATGAAATTAACATGTCAGCCCTGCAAATGCAAATTATGTTATGTGCTTGTTCCTATCATTTCTATGGAAGGAGTTTCTGTAATCCATTTAGCTGAGCTGTTCCATAAAAAAAGATATGATCAGGACAAAGGTAGGGGACGAGTTAATAGAATCAGTTAGCAGGTCTGAGCCCCAGGCACTGTTTCTCTTGGCTGGCTGCCCTTGCTCAATGTTAAAGGATAGCCACCAAGGAATATATAAGGGACACTGCTGATCGGAGCACTAGTCCATCTTAGAGACAATTTAGGAAGGAGTGTGGAGTTTGACTGTGACCAGCTGGAGATACATGTTAGAGTGGTTGCTGTGTGTTCAGCACTCTAAATTCCTGAAGCGGACAGGGTAAACCCATTTGAAGCGGGTCCCTGCACCTAGTGAGACAATGTTATTTCGTGTATTTGTGTATTTGCTGTTTACCCAGAATAAACTCTGTTTCTTAACTTACTTTGTTCTGTATTTAGTGATAGTGAACCCAGAAGGTTTCAGTGTTAAAAGTACTGGTCTCCCGTAACAATGTGGACATCTAAAATGAGCATAGTACTATTTGCAACATGCAGATTAATTTGTATTTTTGTAGTGTGTCTTTAAAGGAACACATCTTAATGGTCCCTGATTTATATATATTGCCAGTACTATGCATCCTCCTATCTCACAAGGACTGCAGATATCATTAGTATATAGTTTATATTCTCCAGGCGTTGTCCTAGGTATAGAGAGATGGTCCTATGACTATATATCTTTTCCTAGGGAGGAGGAGTGGAACTAGGGGGACATGGTTAGTGATAGCATAATATATGTTATCATAAATTCTAATTCCATCCACCTTCATCTATTTTGATGATATTTAGAGATCTGTACTTACATCCATTTTAGGAAGAAAACCCATATTCATAGCTGGGAGTATCATAATATAGTGCCCAGTCATGAATATGGAAAAGGGGAGAAAAGGACCTGAGGGTAGAAGCACAACATATCTGTATAAGTAACGAGTATGGCAGATAAGAGATATGGATATTATGAAAGAAATACCTCTAGCTCAAGATCTACATTGAGTCCATTCGGGACTAGTCTTAAGATGATGGATCCAGAATGTTTCACTTTTGGTTAGATCAATGTCCTTCTCACCACCTCTCCAGTAGGGCACCACATGTTCTATAGCCATAAATTTGAGTCTCCTGGGGTCTGCTTAGTGATGCATCATAAAATTGTTTGACACAATTTTCCATTTTATATTACCCAGATGTTCAAGGATCCTGACTTTGACAGGTCTTGTGGTTTTGCCCACATATTGGAAGCCATAAGGGCACTCCAAAAGATATACTACGTGGTCTGTATTGCAACTAATGTATTTTTCCATCATAAAACTTCTTTTTGTGACCTGTGATGTGAACTTAAATTTGTCACCTGCTCTAAATTTTCAAGCCTTCCAGGTTGCATAACCAAAAAAGCCCTTAACCTGAGCCAGCCAGTTATTTTTAGGTTCTTTAATAGTTGGCAACGCACTTGGTGCCAGTCTTCCTTTCAGATTGTTGGCCTTACAGAAGATCACATTGGGTCTGCCTGGCACTACATCTTTAAGTATGGGGTCATTTTTAACTATGTGCCAACTTCTGTTGATAATATTTCTGATCTGAGCATCTTTATTGTAATTGGTTATAAAGGTCATATTAAAACCATGTTCGGCCTCAGGTTTCTCTTTTGTCGCTTTTATTTGTATTAGTTCCTTTCTGTTTATACCACGCACTTTATCTAATACTTTCTCCACCTTGTTAGGCTGATAGTCTCTATCTAAAAATCTATTTTTCATAAAATCAGACTGGTTTTCAAATTCAATGTTCTCAGTACAATTTCTTTTGATTCTTCTAAATTGTCAATATGGGACATTGTTAATCCACCTAGGGTGGTGGCAGCTCATTTGTAAAATGAAGTTGTTACTATCAACTGGTTTAAAATACGTATTCGTCTTTACCTTGTTGTTCTGGGTGTAAATAGTTAAGTCTAGAAAATCGATTTTTTTTTTTATTACTATGTTGGCATGTGAATCTTAGATTTAAATTGTTGTTATTAATGAAGGTGATGAATTCCTCTAAGCTTGCTTCATCTCCCCTCCAAAGAAATATCACATTTTGATGTATCCGCCAGAGTACCAAGTTCACGCCGAGTCCTTGGTAGGACCAAATAGATTGGTCCTCCTATACCCCTATGAAGAGGGCGGATGATAAACGATAAACGAGGTTTGTACCGACTTCAATTTTAACAGACCACAGACCACTGGTCTGTTAAAATTTCAGTAGGAAACACCACTCGGGAGAAGATCTTAATTAGTTTGATCACTACAACCTTAGCGGAGGTCGTTCTCAATAGAAAAGCTTCTGGGTACCTTGTAGCATAATCTACTATGACAAGTATATACTGGTACCCTGCAGCACTTTTTACCAGGGGACCAACAATATCCACACCTATCCTTTTGAAAGGGGTCTCTACTATTGGGATAGGCAAAGAGACATTGGTGTTCCCCTTTGAGCAAACCATCTGACACTCAGGGCATGAATCACAGAAGTCCCTTACCGCTCTATAAATTCATGGACAATAGAACCGTGCCATGAGGCGGATTCGGGTTTTCTCCCAACCCAGATGACCTGAACAAGGAAGAGTATGAGCTAAACGTAATACCTCTTTTCAATAGGGTCTTGGCACTAACAGTTGCATTTGTATCTTTTGAATAGTTGAAAAACTGATCACTGTCAAAGGATAGGGCTGGAAGCTCAAATATAATATAAAAAAAGTTTATTCATGCATAACAGCAAGTAGGTAAAAAAGAGACCTCTGACATGTTTCACCCCCGGTGGGGGCTTTATCAAAGAATGACCCAGTATGTGAAACAACACTTTAAAAACCCTGCCTGCTCCCTATGTCAAGTGTTTTTGGCGCCAAAATAAACCTAAGGCAAGATAATACAAACCAGATAGAAAACTACTGGTGCCTGGTTGGAACAAACCACATGACCAGGGAGTTTAGCAGAGCACAGAAACATGTAAACAGATGAAAAATACATAACATTTAGAAAAAAGGAATAAAAAAGGAAAAGAGGTGATAATCGTAATAATGGAAGATAATAACAAATATAATAAGTGAGTATTCACAAATAAATATACAATTACATATTTAGATAAAGAAATAAAGGAAAAAATAGTAAAATAATAGTAATAAATCCAAAATAAATACAATAAATAAACAATATATGACACATATTTCTACCAAAAAATAAAAAATAAATAAAAAATAATAAATATAAGAATATAAATGTAAAAAATCACAATAGTGCATCGAATATATTAATTAATGATAATGATGAAAACCACATATATATACAATTTAAAAATACCTAACTATGTGAAATATTATCATATATCTATAATGACATAATGAAAAGGTACCCAATGAACTTAAACACCAAATGAAAAGAGTTAGATAAATAATAATGTCAATAATAATGGTATAAATAGTCATAGTAAACCAATATATATGTAAATAAATAAAATAATATGTAGAATAATGTATTATAATAATTCTAATAAATGATAATTAATAAACCCTATTAAAGAAAAATATATAAGGAAAAAAGGAGACCAGATATCATAATGAAATAACCATATGCTATAAATGGATCATAGATGAGAAAAGCTCACTAACTGTCAGTGAACTAAATAAATGAACCTTAAATTGTAAAAGATAATAAATAAACATAATCTCACTTGAAGAGATGAATATAATCTCATCTCAAGAAGTGAACCAATTCCCAGTCCTGGTTAATGCCCACAGGTTGAAGAGTATTCATACTGAAGATCCAGAACATTTCGCGTCTGTTGAGCATGCCCAGTCTGTCACCCCTGTGAGGGGGCAACGGGACATGCTCAACAACCGAAAAAGTAAAGTTCCGAATACCTCCCTGGGGACAATGGAAGAAATGTCGTAACACTGGGTGTGAGAGATCAAACTTCTTGATTGCTCCCACGTGCTCCATTATTCTCATCTTCAAGCATCTAATCGTGCGACCTATGTAGTGCTTGCCGCAGCCACACTTGAGAATGTAAATAGTAAACGTAGAGTTACAGTTAATAAAAGTAGAAATTTTGACATTCCTAGTTGGTCTTAAACAGTTAATGCTTTTAATGGGGGTGGCGTACTGGCAAATCACACACTGGCCACATTTATAGAAGCCCTTAGGAACTGAGGAAATGTGTGACATAGTGTGAGAGGAAAATAGACTTGGTGAGAGAAAACTAGCCAAGGATTTTGCTCTTCGAAAGACAAATTTTGGTCCGTCCTTAACAAAAGGATCTAACTCAGTGTCTAATCTTAAAGTATCCCAGTGTTTATTAACAATATGGCGTATAGAATCAGCCTGTCTACTTTGCTGGGTGATAAACAGAAGGGATGCTGTGATTGGAAACCTGTCTTGAGGAATCTCGATGTCTAGATGTATTGGTAGAACTAGAAAAAAGTTCAGATCTAGATAATGATCTAACAGAATTCAAAGCCTCCATGACATGGGACCGATTATACACTCTAATCAAAATTCTATGGACCAAGTCCTCAGATTGGACATTAAATGCCTCATCTGTGGAGCATAATCGTTTTAGTCGCATAAATTGTCCTTTGAGGATACCCTTTTTCAGAGGCCTAGAATGATTGCTGTCCGCCTTCAAGAAGGCGTTACGGGAGTTGGGCTTCCTATATATATCTGTTTGAATGGATCTATTTAAATCAATGTACAGCACTATGTCCAAATAACAGATATGATGAAAGTCGAAGATATTAGTGAATTTTAGATTGTATTGATTCATATTAAGTGTATTAAAAAAAGGTTTCAAAATTAGAAAAATCACCATCCCAAATAAACAATAAATCATCTATATAACGTCTATAGTATTTAATGTGATTTCTAAAAGGGTTGTGGTCCCCAAAAATAAAAAGAGAATCCCACAGCCCCATAAATAAATTAGCATACAAAGGTGCAAATGATGTGCCCATAGCAGTGCCTTTAATTTGTAAATAAAATTGTGAATCAAAAGTGAAATAGTTGTGAGTCAAAAGGAAAGTAATAGCCTCCACCAAAAGGTGCATAGTGTGGTGGGTAAATTGGATAGTTGGAGAAAATGCTGTACAGCCGAGATACCATGTTGATGTTCAATGATCGAGTAAAAAGACATAACGTCCAGTGTAACCCAACAATAAGACGATTCCCATTTGAAATCTCTTAGATCAAGTAGTAGTTGGTTAGTCTCTTTAAGAAACGACGGTAATGACCGTACTAATGGTTGAAGGAATCTATCAATGTACCTGGAAACACCATCTCCCAAAGATCCAATGCTAGCCACTATAGGCCTGCCTGGAGGGCAGGTAAGTGACTTATGGATCTTTGGGAGATGGTGAAAAACAGGCATGACAGGATGTGGACACGATAGGAAGCCCAATTCCTTGGAATTCAATACAAGTAATATCTTACCCATATCCAAGAGAGTAGTTAACTCTTTAATAAAGGCCTCAGTGGGCTCCCTCAAAGGTTTCTTGAAGGATGTTGTGTCACCTAACTGTCTAAGAGCTTCTTTCTTGTAACTAGAGGTGGATTGTATCACCACCGCACCCCCCTTATCTGCACTCTTAATAACAATGTTCTTATTAGTTTGGAGACTAAATAGTTCCATTCTTTCTTCAGTAGTGAGATTATCATAGGGGAGCGCAGTGAATACACAACCCGCCGCCAATAATTTGAGATCCCTTTCAACCAGATTCTCGAAGGTAGTAATGAATGGACTTCTCGAGGAACTGGGAAGAAAGGTTGACTTATTCTTAAAATGTGTATGTTCTGAAACAAAAAAGTTAGACAGAGGATCAACATCCTGATGTATAATGTCATGTTGCTCCACCAATAAACCCTCTAAGTCAGACAAATGACACTGGTCTGAAAAGCTAAGGGGGGAATGATCCGGGACAGTCTCCGACTCCCCCCGACCCCCACAAGACGGTGGGGGCCGGAGGGAACCAGAAGACACCCCATCTAAACCACGTCCTGCAAACATCTTTTTTAAGGATAACTTACGAGTAAATAATTGTAAATCTATAACAGTGTCAAAAAGCCTGAAATCATATATGGGAGCATAATTTAACCCCTTATTTAAAAGGGATAATTATCCAGATGTTAGGACCATATCTGATATGTTTATAACATTGTCCACTGAAGGATTCATGAATATTTCTTTCGTTTCATAGCTCCCCGTGATCCTGCGCTTCTTCCTCGATCTCCACGTCCTCGCCCTCAGTAGTTTTTTGACTCATGCTCTTGTAGATTGTGACCAGTTTGTAGATGGTTGATATGATGTTCCTGGGTATATTTGATCCCCCTGGGTCTCCCTCGAACGACTGCTTGATCTCCATAATTCAGTTGGTTGGTCAAATGAAACTAAAGTATTACGATTCTCCCCATCAGAAGCCTCAAGGACTGGAGTTGTGCAGGCCTGCTCTAGAACAATTCAGAAATTTTTCTGGTAATCCATGATGTTATCTGAGAAGACTAGGATATCATCCAGGTATGCCACTACGAATTGATCCAGTAACTCTCAGAGAACATCATTAATTAAATGCTGGAAGGAAGCAGGGGCATTACAGAGTCCAAAAGGCATCACCAGGTATTCGTAGTGCCCATAACGGGTTCAGAAGGCTGTCTTCCACTCGTCACCGGGTCGGATGCGGACCAAATTCTATGCCCCTCGGAGATCTAATTTGGTGAAGATCTTGGCTCACCGAATTCCTTCCGAAAGTTCGTGAATCAGAGGTAACGGATATCAGTTCTTCACCGTGATCTTATTTAGTTCCCGATAGTTTACAGGGATGTAAAGAACCGTCTTTCTTTCCCTCGAAGAAGAGAGCAGCACCTGCTGGGGAAGTGGAGGATCAGAAGAACCTTGAACAGGTTCTCCTGCAGGTAGTCATTGAGAACCTTCAATTCTGGTTCTGAGAGGGAATAGATTCTCCTGAAAGAATGGCAGCACCCGGTAATAGTTCAATGGAACAGTCATAGGAATGATGTGGGGGAAGTGTATCCTCGTTCTTCTTGTCACACAAATCCAAAATCCAAAAACTCTGAGTATGAAGTTGGCAGTCTTGGGAAGAAGATATCTTATGTATTCCCATACACTCTGGTGTAGGAGTCTTTAGTTAAGCAGGCTAACAGGCAGTGCTTTGAGGGAAAACGGAGTATCTTGGTCTTCCAGTTAATTATTGGGTTGTGGATCATGAGCCATGGAATTCCTAGAATCACCGGAAACAAAGGTGAAGGAATAAGACTAAATGAAATCTTCTCCTAATGATTGGGATCCATGATTACTGTTAAATGACTCGTTTCATGGGTAACAGGTCCAGAGCTCAAGGGAGAACCATTAAAGACTTTCATCCCTTCCGGTGATTTCTTAAAAGGTATAAAAGTACCGGATGACTCTTGGCGAATTCTATGTCCATAAAATTCCCTGTTGCCCCAGAGTCGACCATTACTGTGGTTGGAAAATGTTGTGTTCCCTCCTCGATTATAATAGGGACCAAGAGGTGTGGATGTAGGGAAGGAGGGTTACCTTTACTTTGAGAGGCAGAGAAAACAGTCTTGGAAATGGCGTGCAGCTGATTTCTCCTTGGACTCTGGAAAAAGGACCCTCTGGACTTATTCGAACAATCGGCGATAGTGTCCCTCATTTCCACAATAGAAACAGAAATCTTCTGATCGGTGTGTATTCTTTTCTCCAGGTAAAATAGGTCCTCGCAATGTGTTTACTTGCATCGGCTCAACCTCAGTCTCCCTGGTACATCTTGGGGTGCTAGTATCTCTAACCCCGGGGTTGTTTGGCATGAACCCCTGTCTCTCCAATCATCTTTCAGTAAGCCTTCAATCGATTTGAATATATAAATGGACAAATTCCTCAAACCCCTCTGGAGGCATAACCCGGGCTAGTTCGTCTTAAATTTGCTCTCAGAGACCCTACCGAAAATGATATCTCTGAGCGGCTTCATTCCACTCAGTATCGGTAATCAATCTGCGGAACTCAGCGGCATACTCAGCTGCCGAGCATCTTCCTTGACGAAGGTTATTCAGAGTTGCCTCAGCAGTTGCACCACGGTTTGGGTCATCAAAAATCAGACTCCTGGCTTTGATGAATCCCTCCAGATTCCTTAGTAGTCGGCTATCCTGTTCTAACATAGGGGAGACCCAAGCAAGGGCCTCATCCTTGAGCAGGGTGATAATTAGTCCCACCTTGGCTTAGTCGGTATTATAGATGGTGGGTTGTAGTTGAAATAGAAGTCTGCATTGGTTGAGGAAAGCCCGGAATTTGTTTTCCCCAAAAAATGTTTCCAGAAGGGGTACACTGGGAGCAGTTTGCATAGGTGTACCATTTTGAGCTGCGCGCATTTCACATACTTCAGTTTCCAAGTGGCCCAGACGGTTGTAAATATGTCCTTGTTGTTCCTGGAAGCCGGCCATGACATGTTGCAAGGAAGCAAGCTGCTGAGCCAGGTTCTGGTCTGTTCCGTGATAGGTCCTTTTTATTCTGCCAAGGGTTGATCTGCAGCTGGAGTGAATCCCAGTGGCAGGAACAGCAGGGAGTGTGGTCAGGGTTACAGGCAGAGGTCAGGAGGCAGGACTGCAGTGAACACAGCACACATAAGCAAGATTGCGCTCAGCTAATGTGCCAGACAACTTATTACCACCTAGTTGCATGGGTTCAGGGATATCGGGGTGAAAATAATCCGGTGTACTCACCTGGAGAGAAGACACTCTCTGGGTGAGCAGGCGATGGTGGGATCTTTCGCACCTCCTTTCCTGTAACCATTGATCAATGCTGATGCAGATAGTGATCAGCTCCTCTTATCGTTAGGATGCTCTTGTGTTCATCCTTTAATGTCTCAGAGAGGCCTTGCCAGAAGGCAGCTGATACCGACTCGTTATTCCATCCGGTTTCAGCAGTGATGGTACGAAACTCCAGAGCGCATCTAGCGACAGGACGGTTTCCCTGGGAAATGTGGAAAAGAGAGGAAGCAGCAGTTACCTTGCAACCAGGTGTGTCAAAGACTCTGCGGAATTCCCGGGCGAATAGTCCTATGTCCTGCATAAGTTCTGATCTTTGCTCCCAGATGGGGGAAGCCCAGGCCAGTGCATCATCGGTGAGTAGCGAAATTATATACGCCACCTTGGATCTTTGAGAAGGAAAACAACAAGGTTTAATTTTGAATGTAATAAATCATTGATTAAGAAACCCTCGGCATCCGTGGGGATCTTCCGCGCAACGATTGGGTGTCGGAAGTCGGGGTTCGGATGTCAGGGTCATAGGCATAAGAGTAGACGTGGTCCCCCTATATTATTGCTTTTTGCATTATGCTGTGGATATATTTGATTATGTATGTTTTCTGTGTATTTTACTATATACTTCAATTTATAATGACAGTCTATACGATGCTTTTCTTTTATTCCCACCTAGTCTTTTTTTGCTATTCATTTTTGGACCTGGTGTAAGTTTCAGTCCTCGCATGCGTTAAATAAACAGAAATATCTATATTTGTAAACCAGGCACCCAAAAGCAATAGTTTTACCTTACTACAGACCTCCATATTTTGGTGTGACCGCAGCTTGGGGATAGAGGGGAAGGATTGGGCTCCAAAAACACCTTATTTAAAAGAATACGTTTTACTCAAGTGAATATTTGGGTTCCTAATGCAGGCAAATGGCCGTATTTCTTTTCCCACTCCCTGACCCCATGTTCTCTATCATTGTGTTGTTCTATACCATCCTTTTCTCTTTGCTACATTCTGTCCTACCAATCTCAACTACTCCTAGGGAACACTGACCAAGCCTGCTCTAGTCCCAGCCGGGAATCCCATTCTCCACCACAACACTGAGAGAAGAAAAAGAACTTTCAGGCACCCCCATGTATTACAATGCCTCAGTGACGTCACAACCCGCAACTCGCGTTCTCCACACCGGGAAAGGTTGAGTCCCCGCTGGCGCTGATCGCGCTATGCGCTTGGCGCGCTTACTTCTGTGAATGTGCATCCTCCCGTTCACGCTCACGCGTGGGGGGGAAACAGCGTGGGGGGGGGGGAAACGGCGTGAGAGGGGGGGGGAAACGTCGTGAGAGGGGGGGGGGAAACGTCGTGAGAGGGGGGGGAAACGGCGTGAGAGGGGGGGGGGGAAACGGCGTGAGAGGGGGGGGGAAACGGCGTGAGAGGGGGGGGAAACGGCGTGAGAGGGGGGGAACGGCGTGAGAGGGAGGTGAAACGGAGTGAGAGGGGGGGAAACGGAAAGAGAGAGCAATGGGGGGGAAACGGAGTGAGAGGGGGGAAACGGAGTGAGAGGGGGGGAAACGGAGTGAGGGGGGAAACGGAGTGAGGGGGGAAACGGAGTGAGGGGGAAACGGAGTGAGGGGGGGAAACGTAGTGAGGGGGGGAAACGGAGTGAGGGGGGGAAATGGAGTGAGGGGGGAAATGGAGTGAGGGGGGGGGGAAACGGAGTGAAAGGGGGAGAGAGAGAGAGCAATGGGGGGGGGAGAGAGAACAATGGGGGGGAAACGGAGTGAGAGGGGGGAAACGGAGTGAGAGGGAAAACGGAGTGAGAGGGGGAGAGAGCAATGGGGGGAAGAGAGAGCAATGGGGGGGAGAGAGCAATGGGGGGGAGAGAGAGCAATGGGGGAGAGAGAACAATGAAGGGGAAACAGAGTGAGTGGGGGGAAACGGAGTGAGAGGGGGAAAACGGAGTGAGAGGGCAATGGGGGGGAGAGAGAGCAATGGGGGGAGAGAGAACAATGGGGGGGAAACAGAGTAAGAGGGGGGAAATGGAGTGAGAGGGCAATGGGGGGGAGAGAGAACAATGGGGGGGAAACGGAGTGAGAGGGGTGGAAACGGAGAGAGGGGGAAACGGAGTGAGGTGGGGAAGGAGAGAAGGGGGAGAGTGAGGAGGGAAGGGGGAGAGAAAGCAAGGGGGGAGAGAAATGAGAGAAGGGGGAGAGAGGGGAAGAGGGAGAGAGGGGAAGGGGGAGAGAGGGGGGAGGCCGGGGGAGAGAGGGGGGAGGCCGGGGGAGAGAGGGGGGGCCAGGAGAGAGAGGGGGGGCAGGGAGAGAGGGGGGGTGCCAGGAGAGAGAGGGCAATGGGGGGGGGAGAGAGAGCAATCGGGGGAAGAGAGAGAGCAATGGGGGGGGGATAGAGCAATGGGGGGGAGAGAGAGCAATGGGGGGGAGAGAGAACAATGGGGGGAGAGAGAACAATGAGGGGGGGGAGAGAACAATGAGGGGGGAGGGATAACAATGGGGGGGAGAGAGACCAATGGGGGGGAGAGAGAGCAATGGGGGGGAGAGAGAGCAATGGGGGGGAGATAGAGCAATGGGGGGGAGAGAGAGGATGGAAGGTGGAGAGAGAGGAGGGAAGGGGGGAGAGAAAGCAATGGGTGGGAGAACAATGGGGGGGAGAGAGCAATCGTCGGGAGAGGATGGAAGGGGAGAGAGCAATGGGTGGGAGAGGAATGGGATAGAGAGAGCAATCGTGAGGAGAGGATGGAAGGGGGGAGAGAGAGGATGGAAGGGGGGGAGAGAGAGGATGGAAGGGGGGGAGAGAGAGGATGGAAGGGGGGGAGAGAGGGGATGGAAGGGGGGGAGAGAGAGGATGGAAGGGGGGAGAGGATGGAAGGGGGGAGAGGATGGAAGGGGGGAGAGAGAGGATGGAAGGGGGGGAGAGGATGGAAGGGGGGAGAGAGAGGATGGAAGGGGGGAGAGAGAGGATGGAAGGGGGGGAGAGGATGGAAGGGGGGAGAGAGGAGGAAGGGGGGGAGAGAGAGGGGGGAGAGAGGAGGGAAGGGGGGAGAGAGGAGGGAAGGGGGGAGAGAGAGAGGGAAGGAGAGAGAGAGGAGGGAAGGAGAGAGAGAGGCGGGAAGGGGGAAGAGAGAGGGAGGGGGGAGAGAGAGGGGGGGAGAGAGAGGAGGGAAGGGGGGGAGAGAGAGGAGGGAAGGGGGGGGGAGAGGAGGGAATGGGGGGGAGAGAGAGGAGGGAATGGGGGGGAGAGAGAGGAGGGAATGGGGGGGAGAGAGAGGAGGGAATGGGGGGGAGAGAGAGGAGGGAATGGGGGGGAGAGAGGAGGGAAGGGGGGAGAGAGAGGAGGGAATGGGGGGGAGAGAAAGGAGGGAAGGGGGAGAGAGAGGAGGGAAGAGGGGGAGAGAGGAGGGAAGGGGGGAGAGAGGAGGGAAGGGGGGGAGAGAGAGGAGGGAAGGGGGGGAGAGAGAGGAGGGAAGGGGGGAGAGAGAGGAGGGAAGGGGGGGAGAGAGAGGAGGGAAGGGGGGGAGAGAGGAGGGAAGGGGGGGAGAGAGGGGGGAAGTGGGGGAGAGAGGACGGAAGGAGGAGAGAGAGGAGGGAAGGGTGGGAGAGAGAGGAGGGAAGGGGGAGGGAGAGGAGGGAAGGGGGAGAGAGAGGAGGGAAGGGGGGAGGGAGAGGAGGGATGGGGGGAGGGGGGAAGGGGGAAAGAGAGGAGGGGAGGGAGAGGAGGGAAGGGGGAGAGAGAGGAGGGAAGGGGGAGAGAGAGGAGGGAAGGGGGAGAGAGGGGAGGGAAGGGGGAGAGAGAGGAGGGAAGGTGGAGAGAGAGGAGGGAAGGGGGGGAGACAGAGGAAGGAAGGAAGGAGGAGAGGGAATGGGGGAGACAGAGGAGGGAAGGGGGAGAGAGAGCAATGGAGGGGGGAGGAAAGGGGAGGGAAGGGGGTGAAGAGGAGGGAAGGGGGGGACGAGGAGGGAAGAGGAGGGAAGGGGGGGGAAGAGGAGGGAAGGGGGGGGAAGAGGAGGGAAGGGGGGGGAGAGGAGGGAAGGGGGGGGGAAGAGGAGGGAAGGGGGGGGAAGAGGAGGGAAGGGGGGGAAGAGGAGGGAAGGGGGGGGAGAGGAGGGAAGGGGGGGAGAGGAGGGAAGGGGGGGGGAGAGGAGGGAAGGGGGGGGGAGAGGAGGGAAGGGGGGGAAGAGGAGGGATGGGGGGGAAGAGGAGGGATGGGGGGGAGAGGAGGGATGGGGGGGAGAGGAGGGATGGGGGGGGAGAGGAGGGATGGGGGGGGAGAGGAGGGATGGGGGGGGAGAGGAGGGATGGGGGGGAAGAGGAGGGAAGGGGGGGAAGAGGAGGGAAGGGGGGGAAGAGGAGGGAAGGGGGGGAAGAGGAGGGAAGAGGAGGGAAGGGGGGGAAAGAGGAGGGAAGGGGGGGAAAGAGGAGGGAAGGGGGGGAAAGAGGAGGGAAGGGGGGGAAAGAGGAGGGAAGGGGGGGAAAGAGGAGGGAAGGGGGGGAAGAGGAGGGAAGGGGGGGAAGAGGAGGGAAGGGGGGGGAAGAGGGGGAAGAGGAGGGAAGGGGGTGAAGAGGAGGGAAGGGGGGGAAGAGGAGGGAAGGGGGGAAAGAGGAGGGAAGGGGGGGGAGAGGAGGGAAGGGGGGGGAAGAGGAGGGAAGGGGGGGAAGAGGAGGGAAGGGGGGGAAGAGGAGGGAAGGGGGGGAAGAGGAGGGAAGGGGGGGGGAAGAGGGGGGGAGGAAGAGGAGGGAAGGGGGGAGAAAGAGCAATGGGGGAGAAAGAGCAATAGGGGGCGGGGGGTAGAAAGAGCAATAGGGGAGAAAGAGCAATAGGGGGAGGGGGGAGAAAGAGCAATAGGGGAGGGGGATAGAGGAGGGAAGGGGGTAGAGAGAAAATGGAGACAGACACACAGACCCTATCCAGCCAATGACACGCCCCTCCCGTAATAGCCTGGCTCGCCTCCTGCCTCCTCTCCCCGCTCCTGCTCTAAAAATATTGCAGGACACCCGAGCGCTCATGCTTGGAGAGCTGGTGATGTAACCGCTCTCAAGCATGAGCGAGCTCAGCAGCACAAGAACACAGCCTGTGCCCACGTCATGTGACATTGGGCGCCTGTATCACGCGCGTATTACTTAATCGGTGCCAACCGAAAGCTCCGCCCCTCGACCTACTGTACCAGCTCTGTTTCAGTGAGAAGCTTCGGGGGAGGGGGAGTCGGTGATTGGCTGCGCCGGCTGCCAATCACCACCCACATCTCCAAGAATAGTGACGTCAAAGAGACTGTCAAGAAGGGTTGTGTTGAAGCCGGAAGCAAATTGTGTGTATTGTTTCCCTTGTAGCTGGGGCTGGGTGTGTGCACGGGTGGTGTATACATGCAGACATTGTATAGCTAGGAACAGGCTGTACTGTATGTGTTTTCCTATGTGGTGTTAGACATGTTGATGCTTGTGGTCTTGGACTTGTATATGTATGTATAATATGCCCCATGTTTGTATGTGGTGTGTGTGTGAACAGAGGGCAGTGTTATGTATATAGAGTGCAGGGTCACATTATTTTGTACATAGATGCTTGCCCGTGTGACAGCTGGGAGACGGATCCTGTGTGCTTTGCAGTATAGAGAGAGCTGCACAGCGACAGGAGAAGCCTCTAGTCTCTGTCATTAATGTGGTTGTTGTTGCCATTGTTGTGTTGCTGTTGAGCCAGTGACTGTGCGTTTTGGGGTTATGATCCCCTCTTCTCCTTCAGGCTGTAGGCTGACAGAAGGTTTTCGTGGTGTAGCCCCAGGGTCGAGGAGGATAATTTGATTATGTGACCAGCAGAAAGAAAAAATACACATCCTTTTACTTGTTGAATCGGTGAAAATGATTAGTGTTTTAAGATAGTAAATAAGTGTTTATCCTTTTTTTATGATCTGGGCACATCACTGAATAATATTGCATTTGTTTAATTGGCAGTGTGTTGTCATTCTAGCTTTCTTTATTTCTGGATTCCATGTATGAAGTAAGATATAAAGGTGATGTTCTGTACACTTCCTTATTCAGTGTGAGGGAGGTAAGTTTTGGAGGAAAGTCGCTGTGCATTAGGATTGTTCCTTGTGTGGCACCCAGTGAGAGCAGGAAGGGTTGTCTAGACCATGCCGTGCACTTGTGCCAACTGGAGGAGATGGATACGGCCTCTGGTTGTTATGCTGTACATCATTGGTCTGATAGTAGCGATTCCAGTGTGTATTTGGGAGCTACAGAAAATGGGGGTAAGTATTTCCCACATTCGCATGGGTTATAAGTAGGGATTCCAGGTTTCGGTGTTTTATTATTTTCTATTTATGTCTTTCCGGTTTTTTTTTATTTAAAAAAATCTGTGTTAACAATGGGGGGAGGGGGGAGGGAAATAACACACGTTTTTGAATTTGGTGTTTATCAATGCACTTGCTTTTTTAGCTTTCGTACAACCCATGTGTTGTATGTGTCTCCTACCTGTGGCTGAGCTGCTACAAGAGGGGCAACTCATAGAAGATGACACTTTATTTCTGGTTACAACCAGAAGTGCCAGATGAACAGACGGGGGTGTTTTTTTTGGTTAAAACAAGAATCCCTAGGTATAAGTCTTACATACATCTCCTTATACAAGCCATTAGTAGATGCTCACGCCGCTATGTATGGCCTCAAATATCCCAGTACGGAGGTTTAATTCTGATTCATCCATTTATCATTCTACATGAAATTACACACATTTGTTTTTACATCTGACTATGGTACTGACCCATATCTAGTGTATTTAATTTCACTGGCACGTAAAACAAAGTTGAGCTGCTAAAGGATTTTGGTTAATTGTAAAGGGATCATCTATTTTGATACATAATGAAAAGTACATTTGCAAGCAAATCCTAAATAGACCAGTGCCCCTGCTGTAGCCAAGCAGCATTTCTCAGTAATGCAAAAATGTGAATGTTTGCTGCACACCAAAAAGTTAGTAATAAGTTCAAATTCATTTACCGGTGCTCCTAGTCCCAGGGAAGACCTGCAAATCAACCAATGTATCCAATGCAATAGATGGACAAGGGCACTACGTATTTTCGATCATAAACAATTTTATTGTGCCATAGAAACACACAACGTTTGGGCCTGCTGGCTTTTCTCAAGTTCAATGCCACTTTACTTGAGAAAGTCCAGCACGCCGAAACGTTGTGTGTTTCTATGGCACAATAAATTGTTTATGATCGAAAATCCGATGTGCTGTTGTCCATCTATTGCATTTCTAAGTAAAACAGAAAATACTATAAAGTGATTGTGACTTAAAATAGGTGCCTTGGTGAGGTTTTTCTTGGCCCTCTTATATACAGTGGAGGTGCAGTATAGGTATCTGCTGCATTAGTAAGCAGAGGAAGAGAAACAAGAAGTTCATGTTATGACGGTAACAGGTAACTTAAAATTGACTTATTAGTGCTTTGAGAGTAACCACTGTATCACTAAGCACAAATGTATGTACCTACACATGCATACCTAATGTGTGATTGTTTGTCATACCTAAACATGGACTGGCTTGGGTGTAAAGGTGACAGAGGAGAAACACGGCTTTATACAACTTTAAGTGCAATAAGATTAAGATGTAATAATACATAATTACATAATTGTAATGTAAAAATAGCTGCTAAAAAACATTATTACTATGTTTGTGTCAGTGCGTTCTGTTTTAGAGGGGAATTTTAATATTAAGCTGTTTTGACGTATGTATGTACAGTATGTATGTACAGGCATACCCCGCATTAACGTACGCAATGGGACCGGAGCATGTATGTAAAGTGAAAATGTACTTAAAGTGAAGCACTACCTTTTCCCCACTTATCGATGCATGTACTGTACTGCAATCGTTATATATACATGCATAACTGATGTAAATAACGCATTTGTAACAGGCTCTATAGTCTCCCTGCTTGCGCACAGCTTCGGTACAGGTAGGGAGCCGGTATTGCTGTTCAGGACGTGCTGACAGGCGCATGCGTGAGCTGCCGTTTGCCTATTGGGCGATATGTACTTACTCGCGAGTGTACTTAAAGTGAGTGTACTTAAACCGGGGTACTGCTGCGGCCGAGTTTATTCGAGCATTTGCCCGTTCTCGGCCGCAGCAGTAACCTGGCGCGCGCCAGAGGGTGCCGGGCGCACGCCGAAGACACGGAGGAGCGCCCTCCGATCGGGGCTTTCTCCCTCCCGCTGCCGGGTCCGCCGGGTCCCCCTGCCGCCGTCCCCCACATCGCGGGACACCAGGGCTCCCTCGGGGAGCCCTGGACGCGCGTGCAGGGGGCGCAGGCACCCGATGACGCGTGACGCGCCGAGGGAGTGCGGCTAGCATGCCGGGGCATCCACAGGCTTGCGGAGCTAGCCGCACTCAAATAAAATGTGCCGCCTCTGTATGCCTGTATATCTTTATTTATATAGCGCCATTAGTGTCCACAGCGCTTCACAGCAGTAATACACTTGACAATCATATAAATAACAAATACACAAAGGGGAGAAGTGCTTCAGACATAAAAGTAAAATTTAGGAAAAGGAGTCCCTGCTCCAAGGAGCTTACAATCTAATTGGGTAAATTAAGTAAATCTTCTATTGTTACCACAGAAAAATGCTAACCACTCAACCTTAATAAACAAGTAACAGTGAAGTAACTAGATCTATGGGGTAATAAAATACTGATATTTACAAGGTGATCCAAGAGGGATCAAAAAAGATTCCCCATATCTGCACTCAGCCAAAAAATTCCTAATATAATAAAGCAGACGGTCGTAAAATAATTTTGGTTTTAATTGGTGTTAATACACCTGGGCTATATATCAGAGATCTATCTGATATGACTGAGAACCAAAAACTATGTGGTCACGACAAAATGTCTAAAAACAGCAAAAAAAAATATCAAGAACTCAACAAGGCACCAGGAAGAGGGTTTGCTTATACTTGTTCACTGATTGATATCTGATATCTGCATATGTTCTGTGTCTTTCACAATATTCTTGTATCTACATTCAGTGATTGATATCAAATATCTGCTTATGTGATTTGCCCTCTTTAGACTTTAGATTTATATCATTAGCTGAGTGTGGGATCATTTGACAGTGGGGAGGGAAGGCTTAGGGAAGTACCTCTGGGACCCTTTGGGACCAGGGGGAATGGGCCAGATGAAGAGGTCACCCCTCAAAACGTCGCCCCCCTAGTTTGCTTTCCTTTTTCCATTTTTGTGATTTTTTGCTTTTCTTTTGTGTTTTTTTCCCCTCTACCCCCTACATTTTCATTTCCTCTATGGTGATATTTATTCTTGCATTGACATATTGGCTATTGTTGCTATATTTTCAGTTTATTATTAGTGTCATTAAATTATTCATTTGCCCTACACTGGTATTCGCTTATATCTGTAGCTGTGAGACAGAGAGTGCTGGTACAATTTTTTGGATTGGTAGCATATTCAGTGTTCACTGAATCATAGAAGCGGTAACCATTTAGTACAGGTGGGCCCCGCTAGTACGCAGGGTTACGTTCCCTGGTGCCGCCGAAAAGCGGAACCGGCTATTTTCGGCTTCTGAGCATGCGCAGACTTGCAGTCCCCTATTCTGCGCAGACATAGCGGCCCCCTTCTCGTGTCCGTCGGATTGCCGAGAAGCAGGGCCCGCCTGTATTGGAAATATATCCTTATGTCCCTGGTTGTTACCGAAGGGGGTTAATCAGAATAGAGTCTAGTGATTCATTCAGCTATGTGAGCATACATCTAAGGCTGGGGCCATAGAGGGTTGAACAGAGCAGAGCCGAGCCGCGCTGAGGCGATCGGAGGCGGGGGGAGACTGAGGGAGGAGGGGCCGTGACGTCGCTGGGCCAATCGCCTGCGACGCACCGACGTCAACGTCACGGCACCGACGTCACGGCGCCGTGACGTTGACGCAGCTCCGCGCTGATTGGATGTTTTCAGCCGACAGCGCGCTGAAAAACAGCGCGGCTGTCGGCTGAAAACTCCAGCGCCTCAGCACGCCTGCAGACACTCCCGTGAGCCCACTCTCAAGGCATCCTCATTGAGGATGGAGGGGCTCAGCGCGGCCTGTCCTTCTATGGACTCGGCCTAACACAGCAGAGCAGGTCCATACAATATGGTGTAATTCAAACTCTTTTTACACTTGTGGTGTTCTCTATATTCAGCAAGTGTAGTGACTGATCAATCAGAAGGTACAATGTAACCCATGAAAAAATCTCTGTATTTATTAAAACGGGTAAATCGTAAGTCGCAATATAGTACTTAGATATATTTTCAATTGCATAGTACTTGCGCACATATTTTGCACTTGCAGAGAAAAGAAAGAGAGACAAAGTAACATCTGAACAGACAGTATGTATCCGTCATGTTCACTCTAATATAAAACCACCGCTATACAACCAGTTTGCAGGAGTGTGCTCTCAGGTGCGTCTGTCCCCCGCACCTGGCGCCATCGTCATTAAAACTGTTTTTAGAAGGTGTTTTAGGGCAAAACATTCATAAATATGTACTTTTAATAAACATGATATCTATAGTTGCTTAAATCAAGTTTATTACAGAAGCTTATAACATGAAGGTTGCAAAAAAAAAAAAAAAAAAAATCTGGGTGTTTATCACAATGTTACTGATATGCATTCATTTGTGTGTGTGTGTGTGTGTGTGTGTGTATAACTGCCTGTTCTCTTTCTATGTTACAGGTTGGTGTGCATACCAAGGCATGGTTCATTGCAGGGATATTTGTTCTTATGACAATACCAATATCTCTTTGGGGAATATTGCAACACTTGGTTCATTACACACAGCCTGAATTGCAGAAACCCATCATAAGGTAACCTCATGCCCTTTTATCACCTATCAATCTGATTTGCCCATTTATCACACATGGAACCAATGTGTTGTAAATTATTTTACTAATATAAGATCTTTTCTTTTAACAGGATACTGTGGATGGTGCCAATTTACAGCATAGACAGTGTAAGTATAAACGTGTGTGTATATTTCTATATCTCTCGAAGGAAGGTGAGTTTAATACAGACATTTCTCAAAGTAAATTTCATTTAATAGCACAGCACACAATTAGGATAAATGATCTCCCTTTTTAAGCACTGATATACAGTATTTACTTGAGGAAAACCGTATCTCTACTTCATTCTTACATCATACATAGTCATTATTTCCCACACCATAGCTGTATCTTCTACTCTGCACTTTCCTGTTATCTCCTATCTGTGGCTTAGTGTAGGGGAGTGGATGGTCTTTCATGTGTTTATCAGATGTGGGTTAGTCAAGGTAATCATGCTGCAAAAGTCTTTATCTTCAGGGAGGTCAATTGTCCATAGATCATGCCAATTCTTTCCTACAGCTGTATTTGCCTGTTTCTTGATAAGATATTATGCTGATCTTCAAAGTAATCTTATTCTGTATTTAAACTTTAACCCATCCCTTGCTGGTGCATGCTTGCACAGTTTCATCATTTGACTCCGTCTCTCTTTTTGGGGGTCAGTCCAAATGTCCAACATATTTACTGGTAGGATATTTCACGTGGATTTTTTGGTTTTAAGCAAACATTTTCCAACATTATTACTCTCATCATTGCTCATTCAATTGACCCTTATATCTTCAATGCCAACAGGCATTATAGGCTCATGTTGGCACTGAAATGGAAACGGAAGCTTTTTACATTGATTGACCCTCCTTACTTTTTTTTTTTTTTTATGATGATGATGATGATGATGATGATGAAGAAAACCACAGTTCTAGAGTATATAGATCTTACATCACCTGTCCATGCAGGTAGGAGGGAAGTAGGGTGAGAGAGGGCACAACATAGAAGACAGATTCTGGTCATAGGCGAGTCTGTGTGAAGAAGCAGTATAGACGCAGAAAGAGTATGGGCTGCTGGAAAGTGTGACTGCACAGCGGCAAGTCGAGCAAAAAAAATCATTATTTCAGTATGTATATCTTTATTTATATAGCACTCACAGTGTACTTGGTGCTTTACAAAGACAATACAGTGCAGGGAATTATAATACAATAAGCGCAACAAGGTCAGACAATCAGAAAGGAAATCGCTGCCCCAGAGAGCTTACAATCTAAGTTACCACCTTAAAGCAGCAGTACTCGCTGAAAGACATATTTTTCTTTTTGTTGCATTTTATTCTCCGAGCTTTATTTTTGCCCTTTCTAATACTATTTTTATTCAAATCTGATGTTCAGGAGATATTGATGTTGAAATAATACATGTTCTTCAGATTAAAATGGAGCTCTCCCAGTGCAGTCCGAAGGTTAACATGGTTACCTCAGAAGCTACGGATTAAGAAAACCATTATAACAAACAAATATAGGACACACTCAGAGCAAAATACTAAAATTATGAGTTCTCGGCCTCTGCGGGGTTTGCTGCTTTTACGTGCCATTCCTTGTAGGGTAATGGGTTGCTAACATAATCATATGCAAGATTTTTCTGGCAAGCAGTTCTGCACTTCTCAGTTCCTTGGCCTGAAATTAGATTATGGAACTTGCAATTGGGATATGAAATATACACTGTAGGTCATTCATTCATTCATTCATTGGTTACCCCAAATTTCTGGCCTGTTTCAGGACACTGAGAAGAGGGGTTAAAGCCACTCAATAGGGGCATTTGCATTTTTTTTTCTCTCTCTCTTGGGTGCTAAAAATGACGATCTCGGTGTGTAAATAAATGGTTTTCCTTGTTTGTGTCACATTGGCGAAACAGTGGGTTGCGCTGAAATATCCAGACATTGCAATCTATGTGGACACCTGCAGAGAATGCTACGAAGCTTATGTCATCTACAACTTCATGGTTTTCCTTTCAAACTACCTAACCAATCGCTGTCCAAACTTGGCATTGGTTCTGGAGGCCAAAGATCAGCAGAGACATCTACCTCCTCTTTGCTGCTGCCCGCCATGGTCAATGGGAGAGTGAGTATGAACGCGTGTTCTAGAGAACGTCCGATCGTATTGCTGTGTGAGGGAGAAGAAACTTGGGATCTTATGTTCGTTTTTTTGTTTTTTAAATGGGGCAATAAATGTTAAAACCCACAAGTGTTGCATGCTGAGGACAATAGATATAAAACAATTATTGTGATGTGTTTTATAAATGTGCCTCTGTCGCAGGTACTACACACCTCACAGCTACCTGACCTTCTTGGCAGCGGTCTAGGACATTTGCTCGCGGCCGTTTTGCCGTGCGGAAATGGCCACAGGCACTTCGCCGTGACTCACCCCGCCGGAAGCTTCCGCTGCTGGCCCCTTCGCTGCTAAGGTACAGTAAGTGCCTTGCCCTAAAACTCCTAGCCCTAAGCCCTTACCCTCAAACCCCCTACCCATGGCCATTACCCTAAAACCCCTTAAATTAACCCCCTACCCTAAATGCTAAAACCCCTAAAATTAATCCCTAAACAGTGGTAAAACGTATGCTTGGAAGTGGACGATGGCTGGTATTCCAGCGGCGGATCGGCTGCGGTGGTGGGAGTGAGTTGCGGCGATTGGACATGTCGGTCGCACGAAACGGCCGCAAACAAATGTCCAATTTCGCTTTGCAGCGGCGAGTATCCAAAATGGGCGTTACTCACGTCACAAAAGACATTGACTGGTGACCTCCAGCTTCTACAGGCCCATCTATGTTCCTTAAAGATCGCAATGACGTACACTTCAGCTCATCTTCTTTACATGCAAAATCAAGTGGAGAATGACTTTTATGTCCAGTGGACTGCAGGCTATGTGCTAGTTTCACAGGAAGAGCACAGGGTTGAACATTAGGAGCTCTAGTAATTGGAAACACAGTGAAAACATGCATTTTATGAATTAAAGAAGCTCATTCCATTTAAATCTAACAGAACGGTGTGGAAGTGTTGATATATATATTTTGGTGGGAGTTGGCTGGAATTTCCCACTAATCCTTCGGTGGATTATAAAAAACAGTCCCCCAAAAATGCATATAGAAACACGGCTCAAAGAAAGTTTAAACTTGGCAAAGATTTATGAAGCATAAAGATGATGTGATGGACCCAGAGGCAGAATGATAGATAGATAGATATATATATATCTCTTATATATATCTTATATATATCCTGTTATAATAAGTGTATCTGGTAGAAGCAAATTACAAGGTAATGTACATCGAACAAACTAGATGAAAATGACCGTGACACATTAAGGCCTAGACAAACCTCATCGTGCCCCACTAAGCATCCATTCTTCCTGCAAAAAGGTCCATTGTGGCCCTATATACATAGCCACATCTGTGTTGTGCTTCAGTATTTGTCTACATTTAACATAGGTTGAACTTGATTGACATATGTATTTTTTCCACCTCATCTACTGTGTAACTATATGGGATTAGTAATGCTTCTTAATATACTTCATATCCTCCCCCAGGAGAGTTTCCCACTTCTGCCCTCTTCTCCAAAGCCTGCCTGCCTACTCCTATGGGAGATACGCAGTCCCCTACTCAATGAGTGGCCCTCCTACTTGAAATTGTTTTAACTTCCGACCCCCCTTTTAACCACTAGTAGAATTGCACTGCTTTTAAGGGGATATGTGTAAGAAATGTACCCAGTGTGTAGAATCTTGCAGGACTGTGCATGTGGACTTCTTGTATAATAATGTGTGGGATTTTCTCTTGTAGCGTATTGTTGTTTAGATGCAAACTGGGTGTGCTGCAATATACAGTGGTTCGTCCAGTTACCACCATAATCGCTTTGTAAGTATGTCGAGAAATAATTATAGGTGTCTTATTTGCCTGTTGAATATTCACGATGTAAAGTAATTTGTGTGCTAACAAATTCAGAATCCTGATAGAAAATGGCACATTACTGTAGATTAGTGAGGCTCTTGTGTTCAGATGTGCTTGTTAGAATAAAAAAAGCAACCAAACATGAATTTTAAATACTCCCCTTTAGTGTTACTATTAAACAGTTTATTGTAGACCTATATACTATTCTTAAGTGTCTAAATATAAGGCAAATTCCCTATGACACCATTAGGCCAGGCCCCCATTGGCCGCTACAGTGTGCGCACCACACACCACATCACAGCCCTATGGGGCAGGCCCCAGTGGCTGTGTGTGTGTGGGAACGCAAAGCGCTGTGATGCGTACTCTGGCAGGGAAGACAAGAATGTTGTCTTCCCGTGCCGTGACGCGATCACGTGGTCGGCACGCACCAATGGAAGGGCAGATATGCCCCGCCATGGCCGCTCCTCCCCTTGCTCCCCTACAGACAGCCAATCGCGGCTTTAAACTGTGCATGCGCTGCCAGGTCGCCAGGCGCGCTTGCTGCAGGTATGACTGGGGCGGTAGTGTTATTGAGGTTACCATACCGCCTATGAGGGTCTGTATTAAGAGTGCATTCATCTGTAACATCTCAGAGCACATAAATGAAAGCAATAAGTGCGTTTAAAGTCACACTCATGCTCCAGGCACCTATACGAGTTGCACTCCTATAATGTTAATCTTGCACCCTGGGCATGTCCTGGTTTTTATATCATAAAAGCTGTTTTCTAGTGTTAAAAAGCACAATTTTCTTAATCTCTAACTTCTAAGTCTATGTCTAGTTAGACTGAAATGGCCTCTGGGGAGAGCTTCATTTTAACCGCCCGCACATTTAATATTACAAACTCTTATCTCCTAAACAAAGCATCAGATTTAAAAAAATGAAAACGGGGCAAGAAGAGATCTCTTAAAGTAAAACTTTAAACTACTTTAATACCCTTTTTATTTTATTTTTGCCCTGTGATCCAGTCTCTGTTACCAAGGACTAGCGCTCAAAGTTCTGTATAACAATTGGGGAGTTATTTGGTTTACTGCGAGTGTTTCTTGCAGGGGTCTCAAACTCGGTCCTCAAGGGCTACCAGCACACCAGGCTTTATGGATATCCCTGCTTCAGCGCAGGTGGCTCAGTCTTCGAGGCTGAGCCACGTGTGCTGAAGCAGAAATATCGATAAAAGCTGGCCTGTTGGTGGCCCTTGAGGGCGGACTTTGAGACTCCTGGTATAATGTTTGTAGTGGGTCCTAAACCGTAACTGATGAAAGATGCATTACATAGCTGTAAACTTTATGCACAGCACAAGTGACTTTCTTTTTTTTTTACACTTGACCTCCCATATAAAATACAAATGCATCCATATCTAATAACTTTTGACCAATTTCAGCTGGCGAATATCAAAATTATGATGATTCTTTGAACCAAAATGGATTTATTTATTTTTATCACCAGAGATGTAGCCATATTTCCAGTTATCAGCTGCTTGCAAGATTTGATTCTCCTTCTGGGATTTCCCTGTTCCAAAGTTAACGTTATATTTATCATTTTAAATTAATCGTTGCTGGGTGTAAAATGGGCAAGGGAGCCTGTAATCCTCAGTAGTGAGAAGACTGTTGGAGGCACCTGGGGTAATACTTATGCCATTATTAGCCAACTTTATTAACGCTTCCTTGGCTGGTGGCCTCGTAGACCCACAAGGGACATAAATATAAAATTAGCTGCACCAAGAGGGCATCTGCTTCTGAATAATAAAAATCGTAATTTAAATAATATTGTTTTTTACTTTTTTTTTTTTACATTTTTTTTTTTTTTTTTACTTCTTCCAATGATGCATATGACATTATCAACAGAAAGCTGCTCTTTAAATGGTGTGAGCATACCTCATTGTCCCCTCCCGTGGCACTGTGCCATGTCTCCACTCATTCTTTACCTGCCCTTTCATTGTAATCGTCATACGTGTAATGCATTATGCAACAACGTCATATTATGTTATTTATGCTTCTTGTGCTGTAAATTGTAATTCCACCCCATTGCATTATACTAGTCTGAATAGCATTCACGTGCCTTATTTACATGATATTTTAATCATCATTTATTCATGTCGGTGAATCAGGATATGGAGTTGTTTATTCTTCTGTTGCGTTCCAGGATCTGTCAGCTGACTGGTGTTTACGGTGAAGGAGACTTCAACCTAAAAAATGCCTGGACTTACTTGGTTATAATCAACAACGTATCGCAGCTGGTAAGGGTTTCTCTTTTAAAATAATCGGAACAGTCATTTCTGTACATATCTTTTATGAGAAAGATGGAGTGGACTAAACTGTATTTTCTATGTTTATTAGCTTATTACATAATTTGTTTAGGGCTGTACATATAAACCAAGATGGAAAAGGAAATACATTTATTTGCAATACTGTATGAATATCCCTATAGATAATAATAAAGCATAAAGCCGAATAACCAATACATAGAGTAGCTAGCCTGCATTTTGCACAAGTCCTGCTAGTGTATCCTGACAGGAAGATTAGAATAATGTAAGATTAGGCTGAGTCCCCGCTGGCGCTGAGCGCGCTCATGCTTGGAGAGCGCTCCAAGCATGAGCCCCGGGTGTCCTGCTTTTACGCGTGGGGGAGGGGGGGCATTGCGGGTAGTTGAGTGGGCGGGTAAGTCTAGTTTTTTGTTTACCCGAGCGTGGGTGAGCGGGTGTGCCCGCGCACGAGTGCCGCGCACACCGCGTGAGCGGGGACTTGCATATATCTGAACAAATAACCACCGCAAGCGCCACCTGCTCAGCCCCAGTGGGGACTCAGCCTTAGGGCTGGGACCCGCTGCGCCCGGCGGCGCGGGCGGCCACACGGGAGTTCCCCACCAGCAGGGGAATCCTCCCGAGCCGGTCCCGGTCCCCCCTGGCTGCACAGCTCACTACACGCTGTGACGCGTCAGCCGCTTCGGGGAGCGGGGAGGAGAGTGTGGAGGGAAACCAGTGTGTGTGTGTGTGTGTGTGTGTGTGTGTGTGTGTGTGTGTGTGTGTGTGTGTGTGTGTGTGTGTGTGTGTGTGTGTGTGTGTGCGCGCACGCCAGCATATGTGTGTGTGTAGCAGCTCCAGCTCCAAAGTTTTTCTTTAAGGTTATATAAAAAAATATATATATAATAAAAAAAGAACTGGGAACTAAACAAAGGTAACGTTTCAAACCTTCCATGGCAAAAGGTTATAAAGGGCCTGTCAATTTTACACTTTGATGCATATGGAAGGACAATATCCAGCCCGAGCCCGTGCAGGGACTGGGGGGGGGGGGAGTGTAGCGGGTCCCTCTGCTCAAGCCACGCCCCCCCTCCCGCTCAAGCCTCCCACTCCCGCCCGGCTCCCGCTCCCTACAGACCGCATATCGCGGTCTGTGTATGTCAGCGCCCCGCCTGTCTGCAGTGCGGGCGCGCTGACTCTGGGAGCGGGGCCTTAGCCTTAGACATTTGTACAATGTGGATAAACAGAGCAAAAAGTACTTATAGCGCGTGGGAAAAAAATACATAGTGCAAAACCATTTGTTCAAGGAAAAATGAACAGAGGTAGAATGGAAAAATTATGTAGTGATGCACACAAGATATCTCTGGGATGAGTATCAGATGTTGGCATCGTGTCAGGGAACCTTCACAGATCTCCGCTTCTCACAGAATCAAAGTTCAGAAAAGGAGAGAAAAATCAGCCGAAGTATAATATTGTTTTGTAAACAAGAAATGGTGGAACAACTCAAATCCATTTCACTCACACAGGTTAAAATTGGGCAAGTAGGGGTGGGGCTTGGACCACAGTATTCATCCCCACACTGCTCTGACGACATCTGGATTTCTCTGTCGCGTCACGTGATGATCACTCGGCCTCATCTCGCAACACTCCAGGGGTCTCTGTTCTCATCAGCGAGGCAGTCTTTGCCTCCATCTCTATTGCTGCACTTGGCCACCCTAAGTGTTTTGCCAAAAGCTTCCTCAGGCGTAACGCGTAGGATAGCAAAGTACAGCAACAAAGGCATTTTAATTACAGCTCATTTTTCCTTGAACAAAGGGTTTTGCACTATGTATTCTATTTTTCCATGTGCTATAGGTTGTTTTTATTCTGTAGATCTTTGTGAGCTGTTTATAGTACTATTGTTGTGGTAGTACGATCCTAACAGCTGCAGGGAATGTGACAAGTTATGGTCACGTGTTACACTGTTTGTGTGCTTCATTATAGTTGGATTATTAGCACTTTTTTGCACATTGCACTTTTCCACATTTGTACATCTTGAACACGCAGTCTCTCTTGGTATACCTTGTTAGCATCAAGTCCATCTCACTATACAATGTGGTGATGATAATTACAGTACCATATCGAAAGACAGTCTGTTTGAAAAGTCAGTCCTGGTAGTAGAATGATTCATCAACAATGTGAGGTAGATTTTCCTCTAGGCGTGTTCCCTTATGTTGTCTGCAATGACAGATAAAGAAAACACACCATTGCGCACTATACAGACTCAATTGCCCCAACCTGAAGAGGAAAATCCCTACTTACAGGATATTTTCTTGTTCATTCGGGGGAGAGAATCTGTTCTTTAGCTCTCTTCCTCCACCTTGATCTCCACGGGCCCCTCGTGGTTCCTAAGGTGGCTCTCTTCAACTCGGTCTGCGTCGTCCCAGTAGCAGCATACACCGCAACAACCGTGGTTGGAGAAAATTGAAAGACAGCCTAGTGTACTCCGCAAATTTTATTTAACAATGTTAAAAAGCAGCGATGTTACACTCACATTTTGCGAGGGCAAACATGCCGCTCAAGAATGCCGTCCGCAGCCTATGTCCACTCGATGGTGTGTTGTTCACGACGTCGCGCGCCAACCGATGACGTCAGTGGCGCAGCGCCCGAAGTTCTCCCCACACCACGAGATGCAACGCAGGTGACAGCTTACAACGTGCACTGTACTAGGCTCGTTGTAAGCTGTCACCTGCGTTGCATCTCGTGGTGTGGGGAGAACTTCGGGCGTTGCGCCACTGACGTCATCGGTTGGCGCGCGACGTCGTGAACACACCATCGAGTGGACATAGGCTGCGGACGGCATTCTTGAGCGGCATGTTTGCCCTCGCAAAATGTGAGTGTAACATCGCTGCTTTTTAACATTGTTAAATAAAATTTGCTGAGTACACTAGGCTGTCTTTCAATTTTCTCCAACCACGGTTGTTGCGGTGTATGCTGCTACTGGGACGACGCAGACCGAGTTGAAGAGAGCCACCTTAGGAACCACGAGGGGCCCGTGGAGATCAAGGTGGAGGAAGAGAGCTAAAGAACAGATTCTCTCCCCCGAATGAACAAGAAAATATCCTGTAAGTAGGGATTTTCCTCTTCAGGTTGGGGCAATTGAGTCTGTATAGTGCGCAATGGTGTGTTTTCTTTATCTGTCATTGCAGACAACATAAGGGAACACGCCTAGAGGAAAATCTACCTCACATTGTTGATGAATCATTCTACTACCAGGACTGACTTTTCAAACAGGACTGTCTTTCGATATGGTACTGTAATTATCATCACCACACTTTGCGCCGGGGACATTTTTTGTATTTGTATTTGTATGGTATTGGATTTGAACAATCCATTGTTTATTGCCCCCTTGGCTGCATATGTAATCACATTGTAATCACACAATTGTTGTTATCACACCAATTAGTCTATCACTTGGATCAAGCGCTGGTAGAGAGTTTTTTTTTTTTAGTTAGTTTTGTATTCACTATACAATGTGGCTGAAGAAAGAGCCATAATATATCGGCAAATTTAAATTAATACAAAAGTGCGAATCAAGAAAAAAAACCTGTTGGGGTCATAAGGGACATTTGCAGAAATAAGAAGCTGGTACGAGAACAAACGTGTTAAACCTCAATATATTATAGCAACAAGAAGACTAGAAAACAAGAAACACTAGTATTGAATAGGTCCGTCTCAGATAAAAGGAAATGAAAACACAAATGTATCTACTTTCTTGTAAAATATTTTACTGTTTTTTTTTTTTAATATCTCCTGGGAAAATAAGCACATTGAAAACACGAGCCAAATAATAGACGGAGGAATAGAACACATTGACTAGGCTCTCTCTGTTTCAGCTGCAGAGAGGATACATTGAGAAAGCAACTTCTGCAATTTTAGATTCTTGAATACAGTGGACTGCGAAAATCACTGTTTGCTATTTAGTGTGTGTACTGGATGTATATTTTTAAATTGGTCTTAATCAAATGAAATCATGTTGCTGTGCTGCCAACCTTTTAAGTGCACCTTATGTGAAATGGCTCAAAGGTGCAACTGTTTGAGCAAGTAATAAGATGACGACACACTCTAAAAAATCCTGTGATGCATTGAACCCAACTTTTTTTATTTTGTCATTGTCACGTCATGGGGAGTGCCTCACTACCAGAGGTTCCCGATCTGTGCCCACAGCTTCGGGTACCGCTGCCACCAGAACCTGTAGGGTAGGGTAGACTCAACCCTTCAATAGCCTCTAGGGTTTCCCAGAGACACAGGTCCAAACTAGCCAGACTCGGAAGCTAATACACTTTGAGTTTATTATGGGAGGGTACATCAACATATAATGCAACATTCCCAGGTTAGATATAACATATAGGGGCAAATACTCACAAAAGTGCTACTCGCTGACCTCCCAGGATGCTGCCGAGGCTTAGCAACCCGGGGCTTTTTTAGACCTTCTGAGTGGCTTAAGCTGAGCCCAAAATATAGTCCTGGATGTGTAAACAGTCATCTGGCTATTTTGTAGAAGTCCAGGGAACAAAAAGAGGAAAAGGGCTAATAGCCTCCTGGCTTCCTAGCCCCATGCAGTTGGTAGCCTCCTGGTGTGGTGGGGACCACTATTAACGGAGTGCGGATAACCTGGTTCTTTCCCAGCAACACAAAGGGAGATGTGACTAGGAACTTCCTGGCTACCTAGCCCTGTGTTGTGGGGACTGCCACCCGCCTCAGCTGGATGCCCAAAATGTACCTCTGGAGACCAAAGAAGCTTGGCTCTCTACACAGCTCTCCTCCAGAAGGTCACTGAAATCCTGCAGTCGTGCTGGGATCATCCACGGGAGTCTCTCTCCGATGAGACTTAATGACACGATTTAGCACTCAAATAGGCTCCAGCCGACACTGCCCACAAAGACAGCAGCGTCTGTGTGGCAAGGACCCTCTGCTGCACTCCATACAAGGGGTCAGCTATCTCTCACAGCCAGGGGTGGGGTCCAGCTTCAGAGCTATTTGGGGAGGACAATGGTTCGGTTTTGAAATGCAAGTCCCCCCCCCCCGCCCCCAGGAGGTGGTCGGCCTCTACCTGGTTCCCCACAATGCGCCTAATGTACTTACATTACATAGTTCCCGTAAGTCACTAGTAAATGCCCATACGTGGACTTCCACCTCCCCTGGCATACAATGCCTTATACAGCCCCAAGGATTGCAGCTCTCTTGCAGAGTATGTCCAGAGTTAACCCTTTGCATCCTGAGAGACTGGAGAAGAGCAGTACCACTGCTTTCACAGGTTGTACATAAAAATACACGGGCAAAACCCTGGTACCCAATATTAACCTCTCAGTTCCCAAAGTACAATCTGACGAGAAAGGGCAGGAGGATATGGCTTCACCTTTATTTTGGAAGCCCTGCTGCCCTTTTCAGTACAGTCAGCCAAATGTCAGCGCTTAGAATTTTTACTTGGTGGAGAATCAAAAATATTTTGCTATACAGTACTTTGTAATCACAGACATTATAATGACTTTGAAGATGCTGTAACAATGTATTTTTTTTTTTTTTTTTGCTAGTTTGCCATGTACTGCCTTGTTCTGTTTTATAAAGTGCTGAAGGAAGAGCTGAATCCAATTCAGCCGGTTGGCAAGTTTCTTTGTGTGAAGATGGTGGTCTTTGTGTCCTTTTGGTAAGTACAACTCACAAATACGATTTTAACGGGTCACTATAAATCTTGAGGAGGGGGTGTGGCACAGGGATTCAAAGTGCTTGTCTCTCAGAATACAAGCTTGTGCTTTAGATTTCTGCTTTTGCAACTCCAGCGAACACAGTAATTTTGAAAGTATCCTGGCTGCAAAGCAAAGGTAAGCACACATTTTGCAGCCATCAGACTTACTGTAGCTTCCTGAACCTCTCTGTGCACCAAACATTGGATCATGAGCTAGCAAGAGGGACGCATTGCAGGTCATTTATCATATTCTCCTGACTGCAAAACTGGAGCAAAATAAACACCGATTTACTAAAGGAAAAGAACATGTCTTTTGGTGTTATTTCTTTCTTATTGCATTTCATTATAAATCTGTAATCTTATCAGTTTCACCTTGGTTTTGCTGCGATTGCTTTTGTGATGACGTGTCTGGGCTTGTGGGATTTATTCAGGAAAGTGTGATAAGCCATTCACTCTATTGACCATTAACAACTGATCGCAGTTATTGTATTTTAGTAAACATGTCCCTGGTTCATGGTCACCTTCAAAAGGGTCAACTTTTATACATGTTGACAACTGAAATGTTTCTTTAGGCTTATTGTATGTAATTATTTCAATATTGTTTTATCCTAAATTTGCTAATATGGACTAAAGATTCCAAAGTCTGCAAGGCTTTTATTACACTTTGTGTAATGAGGACTAATATACAGGCATACCCCGCATTAACGTACGCAATGGGACCGGAGCATGTATGTAAAGCGAAAATGTACTTAAAGTGAAGCACTACCTTTTTCCCACTTATCGATGCATGTACTGTACTGTAATCGTCATATACGTGCATAACTGATGTAAATAACGCATTTGTAACAGGCTCTATAGTCTCCCCATTGCGCACAGCTTCAGTCCAGATAGGGAGCCAGTATTGCTGTTCAGGACGTGCTGACAGGCGCATGCGCGAGCTGCCGTTTGCCTATTGAGCGATATGTACTTACTCGTGAGTGTCCTTAAACTGGGGTATGCCTGTACTCTCTCACTCTCCCTCCCTCTTATTTTGTACAGTAAAATAGAGCAGCTGTGCTAAATTAACAAAACTGCAAACTCCGCAGAACATAAATTTTACACAACTGCTGCTGAAACCTACAAAATCTGTTATAAACTGGAGTATAGAGCAGGGCATGTGCACACACGTAATTTAACCAGTGTAGTTTAAGAACCTAGCTCTCTTAAACCTGCTATTGTGTGTCCCACAGGCAAGCTGTATTATTCGCACTCTTGGTAAAGATTGGTATAATTTCTGAGTCGAATACCTGGGAATGGAAGAATGTTAAAGATGTGGCTACCGGACTACAGGTAAAGTGTGTGTGTGTGTGTGTGTGTATTGTATTGTGTATTGTTTAAGTGCATAACTTAATGAATTGAACACTTGTGCTCGCCACATACCGATGTTCGTGCTATGATATTTGTATAGTCTACCTACAGGCCAATCTCCCTTCTCCCAATCCTATCCAAAGTCATGGAAAAATGTGTCCACTCCCAATTAAGAGATTACTATAACAAGACAAATTTCCCTAGCCAATTCCAATCTGGCTTTCGCCCCAAACACTCTACCGTAACTACCCTGCTAAAAGTTTGCAATGAAATCCAGTGTGGAATGGAACGGGGACAACTCACTGGTGCAGTATTCCTCGATTTTGCAAAGGCTTTTGATACTATTGATCATGCTATCCTGCTTAACAAACTCCAGAGCTCTGGAATAGGGAAGCATGCTTTAAACTGGTTTCAGTCCTACCTATCAGGTAGATCCCAACATGTGTCCATCTCTGGCTCCAACTCTAACCCCCTGGACATCACCTGTGGGTCCCGCAAGGTTCTGTTCTGGGGCCCCTACTCTTCTCAGTGTTCATCAATGATCTTCCCACAGCTTGTCAGGAAGGCTCAATACACATGTATGCAGATGACACAATCCTATATGCACACAGCCATAGCCTCTCTGCCCTTCAACACATTCTTCAGTCTGACTTTTTGAGACTCGAAAACTGGATTTCCCAAAACAAACTGTTTTTAAACACTGACAAGACTGTAACAATGGTATTTGGGACCAAGACTACATTTTTAAAGCTGCCAGCGACTGAGCTCCAGATTAGAACCAACGCTAACACCACCCTAACTCCTGTTACTAGTTTTAAATACCTGGGCATATGGTTTGACTCCCACTTAACATTCAGGATGCACATTGATACCCTGACAACCAAGACCTATGCCAAACTAGGGGTACTTTACAGGAACAAATCCTCCCTAAGTCTCCTGGTCAGAAAACGTATCGCACAGCAGATGCTAATGCCAATTATTGACTATGGAGACATAGTATATGGCTCGGCACCTCAAACCCACCTTAGCAAACTTAACACCCTCTACAACACAATTTGTCGTTTTGTTCTCCAATGCAACTATAACACACATCACTGCGAAATGCTCAAAGAACTAGATTGGTCATCACTCGAGTCTAGGCGCAAAGTTCACCTTTCCTGTCTTGCCTTCAAATTCTTTATGGGCAAGCTACCCAGCTACCTGAACAAGCTCCTCACCCCTACCACATGCAGCACCTATCACCTGAGATCAGACTCCAAAAGACTGTTCATGGTCCCAAGGCTCAACAAATTATCCGGCCGCTCCTCCTTCTCTTACCGTGCACCCCAAAACTGGAACAACCTACCAGAGACTCTTACATCCACCACCAGTTTAAGTTCTTTCAAATCTAAGGCTGTCACACATTTTAATCTGGTCTGTTACTGTTTCATACACCCATAATTTATATTATCTTTAACTGTGCATGCAATGTCTTGTATATAATATATACCCTGCTCATTTATGTAACTGTATTTGTAAACATGTATTATTTGTCTTAACTCTGTGCCCAGGACATACTTGAAAACGAGAGGTAACTCTCAATGTATTACTTCCTGGTAAAATATTTTATAAATAAATAATATTATTGTACTGTGCAATACCTGCATTCGTTTGAGACATGCTGATGCAAGATTATAAACCATTAGAATACAAAAAAGGTGATTTATTGACCTGGAATGAGGGGCTCTCAAAAGGGAGTTGTAAAAACCACTTTAGATAGTCCAGTGACGAGGAATCCCATAGTGCTGAGAGATTGTAATCTGTATATCGGACTGAATGACCTTCTCTTTTTGTATTCGTAATGCTGTGTCCAGTAAGGACAATGACGTAACGTTAAGTCATGTTTTCTCCCGTAAAAAGCACTGTGTTAACTATAACAGTTGTCAGAGATGTTCTGTCAATGAAGCGATATCATCTACCGCAGGGACTGAATGTTACTTTAGTTAGGTCCGCGCAAAGCTTGGTGTTGGTCCTGTCCAGGCTTTGAAATAAGGCTTTTGCAGTGACGGGATGGGTGTAACGCCACAGTTAGGCATTCGTTATTTAAAGTAGCTTGGCATTATTTCCCTGCAACCTTTTTTTCTTTCTCTCTCCACTGCAACGAAATTCTTATTTCAGGTTCTGGAAAGGAGTAACACCAAGACTTGCATAGCGTGATGTTATTGGTAGATAACGTGACGTTAACACTATTCTAAAGCGATTTATAGTACAGCCATTATTTTTTTGTTTTTTCTGCATATAATTAGCTTTGTGGATAGGGCAGGAACAGACATATCCATGAAATGTTCTTTCCTGTTTTTAGATAACGTTGCTTTATGTTCCCTGATGTAACTGAGCTTATTGCATCTAGGCCAGGCCTGCACAACACGCGGCCCTCCGGCACTCACTGTGCGGGCGGCGGCTTTCCCCCCCCTCTTCCCCCAAGCCCCCTCTCCCCCCGCGAGCCGAGCCCACTCTCCCTCCCCCCGCGAGCCGAGCCTCCTCTCCCTCCCCCCGCGAGCCGAGCCTCCTCTCCCTCCCCCCGCGAGCCGAGCCTCCTCTCCCTCCCCCCGCGAGCCGAGCCTCCTCTCCCTCCCCCCGCGAGCCGAGCCTCCTCTCCCTCCCCCCGCGAGCCGAGCCCCCTCTCCCTCCCCCCGCGAGCCGAGACTCCTCTCCCTCCCCCCGCAAGCCGAGTCCCCTTCCCCCACGAGCCGAGCCCGCTCTCCCCCTCCTCCCCCCCAGCCCGCTCTCAAGACTGCACGCTCTTGCAGTGCGGCACTTCCGGTGTCCACTGCTTGCGAGCGCGCGCAGTCCCGTCGTGATCTGAGGTGAGGTGAGGGGAGGTGCAGGGGCTGATGTGATGTGAGGAGGTGAAAAGGTGCAGGGGGTGAGGTGAGGTGCAGGGGGGTGAGGTGAGGTGCAGGAGGGTGAGGTGCAGGGGGGGTGTGATAATGATGTGAGGTGCAGGGGGTGGGATGTGTGTTTGTGGAGGGGGAGTATTATGTGTGTGGTGAGGGGAGAGATGGGGCTATGAGAGATAGATGGGGAGTATCGCAAAGGTTGATAGTGAGGGGTTCTGGGGGAGATATGATGATGATGATGAGGGGTGCTGGGGGAGAGATGATGATGATGATGATGATGATGATGATTTTTACCCGTGCGGCCCAAATTTTTTTTTCCTTAGAGTAGTTCGGCCCTTCTCGCTTTACGAGTTGTGCAGGCCTGATCTAGGCCAAAGTGCAGTAGCGAAACCAAGGCACGGTATTCTTTGCAGGGAGAGCGAGTTTGGCACGATCTTTTAGAATGCAATATGCCTGGCGTTCTCAAACCTATCCATTTCTCAGACCACATCAAAGTCAAAAGGTTTTGAAGGACCTAAATACATTCTTGCTTTTACTCATTAATAGAATGCTATATATGTATAGTATATTATGCATTATACTGGACTTGCATCTAAAAAAAATAGCCTTCTGCACAAATGTTGTCAGTAATACAAAAGTTACAAATTGCAGAATAAAATTGCCTGCAGTAGATTTTGAACGGTTTTAGGGACCACCATAAGTCTTTAGGTGCCACAGTTTGAGAAGCACTACAACATACAAAGCAAATATTAACAGTACTATTTCTAAAGATACCGCTAGATACATAGCTAAAGATAATTCTACCATTTTATTTTTTTATCCAGGATTTCACGATTTGTGTTGAAATGTTCCTGGCTGCTATTGCTCACCATTTCAGTTTTTCATATAAACCTTATGTGCAAGAAGCTGAGGAGGGGTCGTGTTTTGATTCCTTTCTTGCTATGTGGGATATTTCTGATATTCGTGCAGATATATCAGAACAAGTGCGCAATGTTGGTAAGTACAGCTATGTATGTATGTATGTATGTATGTATGTGTCATCATCGCTGGTCAATCCACTGCTGGATGAAAGTTCTTCCCAATTATCTTCCAGATACTGCTGTTTGTTTCTCTCTTCTCCACATTTCTCCAACACATTCCATTTCCTGTCTCTTTGGGTAAAACCCATTATACATATCTCCAGTTGTCTGAAGCTTTTGAATTATTTTCCTCGTTTCACATCCATACGTGAGCGCACAGAATACGCTGGTCAAACACTTTCCACTGAAGGAACAGTGGCAGGTTACCTTTAAAAGATTGTCTTGTTTCATCCAAATTAACACCATCCCGTCTTAATAATTCTCCTACTGTTTTAATTTGGGGAGAAAATGTGTGTATGTAATAAATAAATATACAAACCACCACCACACAAGATCCCTGGAGAGAAGACACAGCACACTGGAAATGGTGAAGAAACGTTCTATATTGTCCAAAAGTGACAATAATACAGAACTTTTCTGCACCATTTCCATTGTGCTGTGTCTTCTCACGAGGCTTTGGGTAATATTATGTTGATGAATATTTTGATACGTGTACACAAACACTTGTTTTTGGAACGTTTATCTAGAGGAGTGCCTGTGTGTGTGTGTGTGTGTGTGTGTGTGTGTGTGTGTGTGTGTGTGTGTGTGTGTGTGTGTGTGTGTGTGTGTGTGTGTGTGTGTGTGTGTGTGTGTGTGTGTGTGTGTGTGTGTGTGTGTGTGTGTGTGTGTCCAAATTACCTTTTGCATTATCTCTCTGTTATTTATTTATTTTCCTCTTTGTTTCACCCCGTTCCCTTTTCTTCTCTCCTGGGCACTTATCTCCACTTTTTTTTTTTTTTTTTTTTGTGAGTAGAGCGAGAAGTGCAATGTTCCTATTCATCAGAATTATTCATTATGTATACTTTCTATTTCCAGGAAGGACAGTATTGGGCAGGCCAAGGAAGATGTTTTTTGCGGAAGATCTGGATCAAAATGAACACACTAGCTTGCTGTCTTCATCTACTCAGGATCCGACATCTGCAGTTTCATCCATGCCCCCTTCTCCGTCAGGACACTACCAAGGATTTGGGCAGACAGTAACCCCCCTAACTACACCCACCACTGCAACAATGCCTGAGGAGCTCTATAGTGCTGACACTCCAGAGCAAGATTCACAGGAGCCAGCACCTGACCTTACTGACGTCGTCTCGTATGAAATCAGCAAGCATTTAGAGTCCTAACCTCTGTGTTGCCTAATGACAGACATCGTGTATTCTGTCTTTGTGCATTGCCAGTTAACCACAGGCACATTATTGCTTGACAACTCAGATCCTTTTGGCATAAACATGAGCATTACCATTTGTTCTCATGGCCTAAGATACCTCAGTGCAACAGATGTCCACAGGGGTTCATTTTTATGTTTAAGATGCTTTTCATTCTGCTTCCAGAATTTTTAATTCAAACATTGAATAATTTCGGTTATACCAACGGTGGTGTTTTTAAGATGTGGGAATCCCCTTGGATGTTTTCTCCTTTCATTATATTTACAGGTTTATATTTCTCTAATATTGATTCAAGTCGTGACACTACATCTGCCATGTTATGAAGACGGCAAAAGGCTTTACTGTAGCGATCACGCAGCTTCATGTCTGACCAGTTGTGGTTTACTGTAAAATTACAGCTGCCATTAATCATCAGCTGACAAAAAAATAGTGCAATGAAAATCCTGAATATCAAGGCTTTAATCTCCCAGGAGCATCCTTTTTATAATGCACTATATACCACAAAGCATTCATATATACAAAGCCAGGTGTTCAAGAAAAGGAAACGATATATTCCGTCAATAATCATAAATGCCCTGATACAGGTTACGATGAGGGTGTATGGTTCTGTAACCTCTGCTGATTAAATATGCAGATGCTGAATGAGACAGCCTTTCATTCTCCTATGGTGGTCATTTGTCTGGCCATCTTCCCTCAATGATGTAATACGGTCATTGTCATAGGGGCCTACTCAAAGACACGTTATTGTATAACAAAGGATACAATTCCACTTGTACTCTGAGTGACTGGTTCATGGAACATAGATGTTTGAAATGTTTGCTCCTAAAGAATTCTATTAATTAACTCGTTCAGAGGTCTTACATACTGTACATTGGCTGTGAACAAATGAAAGCAGTCCTCCGCTTAGGGTTTTTGCAGCATTTAAACTACCTGGCAACAGTCTTACTTTTTGTTCACTTGGATCTCCTTTTTGTTTTGCCGCAAAGCCTTATTTGTAGTGTGCGATTTGTGAAGTCACAAAATCTTTTCCTGACTATGATTGTATTGTGAAACAGACCATAGAAAGAGCCAAAGTATAATTGTCAGACAGCAGTGTTGCCTTGAAGATGTCATTCAGTCCATGGAACGCAGGCTTCACATACTCAGTAGCTATTTTTGGAGTATGTGGTTTGCCAAAAATGTACAGAAGGCAGATATAACTGGCATTAGATGAGTTATAAAGATGGACAGAGCTGTGCAGCCCCGAGAATATTTGCTTCAGAGGAAAGCAGGCATTTAAGAAAGCTCATTAATGCTCCAATCCCTGCAAATGTTACATACATATCTATCTCGAACAGAATGGTCATTTGAGACACTGGGAGGTGGAAATTGCCCCACGTGCTACTCCTCGTCCTACCCCACAACCTAAAATAACAGCTCTTCCTTGTAATTAAACAGACATTCTTGTAGTTATGACACACTTTGTCTTACTGTCATAGTTCTAGAAAGAAATGACTGAATATCACAAATTTTACTTTAATACTTATATGGAAAAATAAAACAATACAAGGACAGTGTACTGAAGGGGTTGTTAGCTACATTGATTTATAATAAATTACCAGGAGTAGTTTATGCTGAAAGCAGTGATGTCGAAGTCTCTCAAATTAGCTGTGTTCTGACTGTAATTACTTGGATATAATGTTTGGTAATATTTATTTTAAGTTACAGAGGAAGAGTGAGAAGTCTCTCATACATCTTCTGAATTATTATTATGACTAAATCGGCATATTACAAAATGATTTACATTCATTTAACTTAAAAGGTGTTTAATTGCAATGCATATGTTGATGCTAAAATACAGCTTTTAGAATTTTGTTGTCCTCTGAGGTGGCAAAAAGGTCAGTCAGTCTGTTTTTTACTTACTGATTTTTTGGTAAGGGGGGTGAACATACCACAGAAAACAGGTTTACTAAAATGGATCATGTTTAGGATTTGTTACATTGTAATGTATTTAAGGATTAGATTGTGTTAGTTGTGAGTGTAGATCATTAGGCTGCGCTTATAGTGCTGGCTACAGCGTGGCAAAACAAATGTATTTCCGCCGTAGCGTGCGCTTATAGTAAGCGTGGAGCGACAGATTGGTCGCGATCACTGGAAGTCATCTCTATTTGATTTTCCAGCAACCGTCGCTGGCACTATAAGCGTAGCCTTAGAGAGGCTGAAGGATTGGCTCGGTGAGTAAAAACACTGACTGATGACACACAACAGGGGAACCTGGTTCAAATCTGTCAAGTCACTTTAGCTCCCTGTGCCTCAGGCACCAAAACAGTGATAAGCTTTTGGGGGCAGAAAGTTTGCCTGTAAAATGCTCAGTGGGGCAGAAAACATGCTGCTATTATAGCATGAGGTCTACCAGGAAACCTACACTACTTACTATAATTTCCGGTCTTTTGTATTCATATTGTTTTATGATATTAAAACAATTGTTAGCTAAATAAATTATGCATTTAACCATATAACGTTTACATATTTTCATTGCCGACTCCTCGTTTCCGTAAGAATGCGTGTTTTAGCATCCAACCATGACTGTTCCATCACTTGGGTATTTCTTCCCGTAGCAGGGTCCATGGAATAGTTCTAATGATTAACCGTAAAATACTCTTCTAGCAAAACACCATCTAGTGTAGACAGCACCCACAATTTGGCAGCCCTCACGCTCTAGTAGCATCGAAAAAAATATATGAAAAAGTTAATTAGACTGAAGTGACCAATATTTGGGGCTTTCACATTGGTGTGTATTAAAGGAAGTTACCACACAAAAATGACCTCAATGTGATGCCCTTTAAAGCACATTGCCAACTTTATTTTATCCTAGCTGTTTATTTTGTTTTTAAGTAAAAGTCTGAAATGTTATGTTTCATTGGATATTACGGACTGAAGAAATGTTAGAGCGTGTTTGCTGCCTGTTCCAAGTGAGCAGTGTACAAATGCTTTTGAAGCATCTGCATTATATATGTACTCTGCCTTACACAGACAGCATATTTTATATTCTATGCCACAGCTGTAACTCATACAATGTTACTAGGCAAACAAATGTAAAATATGCTAATCCGTTGCTTTTGTTGTACATAATAAAGCTATTTAAAAATGCCTGTCTTTTTCCAGACTTCATGCAGGATGCTCTATAGTTTAGAAATAATAAATGGTTAATCACAGATGTTGTAGGTCAATTACAGACTTAAGGATTTGGGGGGGGGGGGGGATTTTGCACTTAATTGCCTGGTAAGGGGCCAGGGCCTCTCACAGTACTAAGTGCACTAACCTGGGTGATTTATTTTCCTACCCAAATCTGATACCTATAAGTATGTTTAAATGTTTTATCGTCATTATGTGAACAGGATGAGAGGAGACATCATGGGGTGGGGGGTCCGATTTTCTACTTTTCTTTTGTTGCTATTACACCTTTTTCTGTCTGAGCATAGGGCTAATGCTGGCCGTTTGAAAATGAAAGGTTTTCCATACTAAGGATTCCATGCACATTAATTGATTTCTTAGGAGAAATGCATACATTAACAAAAACAGAGGGATAGTCAGTCAACAATATTAACCAAATTCTTAGTGGTGTATAATCAGAGAACGCTTGTGACATTGCTTATTTACCTTTTCATGTGAGAGAGCCTGTAGAGAGGCCTGTTTGCATATATTGATAAAAGTAATCTTTCTTTTTTTTCAGCCATACTATTTGAGTTTAAGAAGCCAGAGATTTAATAAAGAAAGCAGGGGATTTTAAGAGCCTCAGCTGAAACATTCAGGCTATCCTCAAAAGCTTTAATGTGTATGAAGGTGAGCAGATCGCAACTATTAGCAGCGTTGCAAGCTCCTCTTGCAGTGAAGGAGTTAAATCCTACCTAAAGGTCATGCTGCTATTTTTTATTACCTGAACATGGGTTCCCTTGAATGCTATCCATGGATTTCCAACCTCAAGGGATTTCCCTGTTCCCGAGATTTAAATAGTTTTTATATGTGCAAAAATACTTGGCCGGTGGATACAATATGGCCGCCAGGTTCAACCTAGCTCCAGCGACCGATTTAAAGCTATGACATGAGCAGATCCCACAGCTATATATTTGTAGTTTGTCTATTGGCACAAACAATGACAGATCTCTCTGGAATCAGGGGTGGATCCGCTGTGTAGGGGTTTCAGGCACATTAAAGATTCCAACATAGAGACTGCTGCTTCAAACAACAAGGCTGGTTTTTGGTCCAAAATGTGTAGTGAAGGAATTTGTTTTTATAAATAGCGTCTTATCTGAAAAATTTAGCATGTAATAAAAAAAACCATGGTGTTACACAGGTACGTGCTTTTACTTATAGACCCAACAAACAGCAAACAGGTCAGGAATATATACAGCTATTTACATGGTCTCGCAATGGAATTTTAGGGAAAAAATAAGGTGTGAATTAGCTTAATCATAGTATCTCTGTGCTGGCCGCCAGTGCGTTTGTTTACAGCGAAGACCTCTTCAACGTCACGCTGACGTTGCTGTTCTGGAAGTGTACTGCGAGTAAAAGTTCTTCCCCTTGTTCAACCTGGAGCGGCGTCTCCAAGATAAATGCTGCTTGTTTCCAATGCGACGTGTCGCTGGATGTGTCGAGACTGATATCCTCATCAAGATGCAAGTGGAACCAAAAAGGAACGGCTGTCACCTGTCCCGATTTGCAGATCCGCACCTACAATGAGATCAAAAATCAGAAGAAAGCCTGCGGACTCCTTGTAAATTTATTTTAGATTTATATTGCAAGGATACACAGCAACATTTTGTATGTAAAAAAGAAAAAAAAATCCTATTCTATTCATATTTAAGCTTAATGCCCACTTTCCACACAGGATCCCAATAATCTCTTGGCAATTTGTTACACTGCATGGTATGCATGTACTACAATTAAAGTGATTTCTATTTTGAAATATTTTATTATTTTTATGGTACCACATCAATACTTTGAAACGGAAAGAAACAATGTACATATATATCGTTTAAGCAGTACTTTCTTTCTTGGTATTTAAAGACATAAGGACTTAAGATATTTAATTAAAGCCAACACAAACGCTATATTAGTTTTAGATCATTTAGATATTTCTGGACTTCCAATCAGGAGATTGCAACCTTCAAAGTCTTTAAATTCTTTATCACTTGAAAGAGGGGAAAAAGAACAGAAGAAAAGAGAAGGGGGGTGGGGGAAAGGAAAGGGTAATAAAGGAGAGGGGGGGGGGGGGGAGGAAGACAGACAAGGGAATCTCCCCAGCGTCTGTCATATACCAAGAACATACTGCCCGGTTCAGGAACCCTGCATGTATTCAGCCGATTGCAAGAGCCTAAGCTGTTACATGTAGGTTATCCCCAAAAGCTTGAATGTGTACAATCATCAGGTCACAACAAAATAGGCAGCTTTATTAACCAGCGGCGTTGCAAATTATATTTCCATGACAATTTGTGTCTTAAATTATAGATGGAAAGTCAAAGCTTTAGTATTGTTTGTGTGATGGTTATTCAGAGAGCATGCTAAGAAAAGTGATGGGGCCCTATTGTGAGCAGACACATTAGGAAAAGTCTGTCTCTGTTTAAGGGGTAGAAAATATACTAAATGTTTAACTGCAGCAAACATAATTTTCCTTAAAAAAATGACTTCATTACAATGCAAGAGAAAAAAAAGCAGACAATAACTGGAGTGGATGTTACTTAAACAAGCTGGGAAGTACCATAGTAGTGTCAGTAGTATTACCTTGAGTTCGTTATTGGAGCTATTCAAATAAGGATTCATTAGATCCAGCCTCAGCAGTGCTACCGGCTCACTTAAACGCACACACGGAAGAGTCGAGAGATTCAGAAAAACATGGACAGGCACCTGTAAGCAACCAAAACACGTTAAAACACAGAGGAAAAGGCTGTCTGATATAGGGACCTACAGTACGCACATGAGATTAGGGGGTTGTAGATAAAAGATATAGCATTGCTCTCTGTCCAGGTAGTTACGGACATGCAGCTGCTAAAGGACGTTCCCCTCAATGATGTCCTGATTTCATAGGGCCCAATTCAACATGCTGTGACGCCATCTTCTGCGCTTAGGAAATATTCAGCTCCATTTAAACGAATACAATTGAAATCTTCCCCAGCAAAAATAAAATGGCTTCTGAATAGGAACTATTAAGTGAGGCTCAACGGTACTTGGGAAATGCAACCTCACACACTTAATAGCTGTAGTTTCTCAGTGACACAGTAACTTACAATTTACACAGTTCACTTCATATTGTATACTTTCTCCGTTCTAATCCTTGTGTGTTCATATACACACACACAGGTGTATAGATTGTGTATAGTATACATGCACCATAATTGTTTTCCTGTGTGCATATAAATATATTTAAAAAATTGTATATGTACATTACAATTTGTGTGTATACACACAGTATGTGTTCTGTGCATGCGTACGTGCACGTATATATATGCATTATCTCCTTGTAAACATTATCCATTTGTATTATACACATACACAGTCTTGTCCTATTCCACTCCCTCACTTATGCATCCTGATTGTCTAGGCCGCTTTTACATTCGAAGTAGAAGCCTTTCTGCCTCCACTGTTCCTTTGCACACCAGCCTACCAGTTTCCACCTTATCTTAATCTACCACTTCTTCTCAACAACCATTGCAACCAGATATCCCTTTTACATCTCTGCGTATAAAATGCTAATCTTACCACCTACTCCCTCTTTTATTTTACATCATACATAAGGGAATGTTTAAATACATGAATACTAAACTAAATGTGTGCTCCTGAGGCTCATAAGATTAGAAAAGATCAGACGTCATGTTATCTCCTTAAAACGTACGATGCCTGACGATTGTATTTACTTGGACAGCGTTACGATTATTGCAAGTGCCACATTTTGTGACTAAGATGTCAAAAGATTGACAGGTTCTCAACAGAAAAGGACAATTGTGGCTGGTCATGGCATGTGGACTCGAATACAATGATAAAAAATGCACAAATGCGCACCAGGGATTAGTGGAAGGTAATTTATTAAAAATACACACAAACTCTGAGGGGATCCAACCCCACCTCAGAACAGCTGTGCAGCTGGACGGCTAAGTACTACCCAGGAGAACACCTAATGGTGACTAAAACCCTAAGCTGCACAGTATACAAATACAGTAAAATTTATATAAAAACACATGAAAGAAAAAAACAAACATGAAAACAACCTATCAACAGATTTGTATAGAAACCGCCATAGGGTTGGGCACTGGCAAGGGGAAACGCACACTCACACTGAGACAGTCAGCAGACTCGCGGTGGCTGCACAGGATCCGGATCTCAGCACCGCGGAGATGGAAAAAACCGCTGCTGTCTCCTGCAGGCTCCGTCTCAGCTTACCAGCATACACGCGCAGGATGACCTGTCGTGACCTCTACGCGTTTCGTACCAAGTACTTCGTCACGAAACGCGTAGAGGTCACGACAGGTCATCCTGCGCGTGTATGCTGGTAAGCTGAGACGGAGCCTGCAGGAGACAGCAGCGGTTTTATCCATCTCCGCGGTGCCGAGATCCGGATCCTGTGCAGCCACCGCGAGTCTGCTGACTGTCTCAGTGTGAGTGTCCGTTTCCCCTTGCCAGTGCCCAACCTTATGGCGGTTTCTATACAAATCTGTTGATAGGTTGTTTTCATGTTTGTTTTTTTCTTTCATGTGTTTTTATATAAATTTTACTGTATTTGTATACTGTGCAGCTTAGGGTTTTAGTCACCATCAGGTGTTCTCCTGGGTAGTACTTAGCCGTCCAGCTGCACAGCTGTTCTGAGGTGGGGTTGGATCCCCTCAGAGTTTGTGTGTATTTTTAATAAATTACCTTCCACTAATCCCTGGTGCGCATTTGTGCATTTTTTATTATCTTGTATTTCAGGGTGCCCTCCCCCCTTTTTAAGGGGGGTTCACCTAGATTTGAGAGTTTCTGGGGAGACGCTTTATGTACATGCTGCAAAGGGATCATCCACACCATCATACAGCACGAGCGCTGAATATCCTGTTTTTTCTACCTTCGAATACAATGATTATTACGTTTTGATACAATAGAGTAGCTAATGAACCATTGGCTGCAGGGTACCTTGAACTGATTAATAAAAGGTGCTATACTGAAGCCAAGCGTGGGATCCGTGCCTTGGACTGCACTCTCCTGCAATAAACTCTGCGATTCCACCAGCAAGCCATGCATCACCACGGATTGGGGGAATATCTTTCCTCCAGACTGCAACAGGCATCTATGAGAGGGGAAAAAAAAAAAACATTTGTAATCGGAAAAAACAAGAATATGGAAGCTCAGTGTAACGTGAAACTGATCTTACTATAATAATTAAATAAAGGGGTACAAATGGCTTTAATTGCCAGCCCTTCTGCATCAGAGCCAAGTACTTCTTATTAATATCACCAAAGTTTGCTTTGTAAGCTCTGTAACAGCAGGTCTTTTACAGCAGTTATTTTAAAATGGGCCTAGTTCCCTTTCCACAAAATAACCCCTTGCATTATGTACTATGTCAGTTCGGAAATAGATTTATCCAAGGTTTGCTCCAGTGTGTACCTATTAATGCGGATTTGACCATAGCAACTTTCTCCACAATAGTTCTTGTATAGATATAGACAGTGGTTGACAAATCACCAAAAAATCTACTCGCCACACAAAAAAATCTACTCGCCACCTAGTACCAAACGTGTGCTGCTTGGGCCAATATTTACTCGCCCGGGGGTTAAATCCACTCGCCCGGGGCGAGCAAATGTATAGGTTTGTCGAACACTGGATATAGAGACATACACACAGATCTAAATCATGTCACTAAAAGGTCAAGATAACAAGGGTGAAGGAGAGAGGAGAGTTACTACAATGCCAGAGGAATGGACGATGGGAAACTTAGCAACACGACTAAGCAGGGAATCTATAAAAACATAGTACTGTAAAAGAATTGCTGTGGCGAAAAAGTTACTATGAGAATATACATACATACATACATATATACATACATTCTCCAAATGACACTCAGCACACATTTACAGAGAAGGATAATAGAAAGCAATCATGCAATAACATATATTGCCCCCATGAAAAGGATAGATTATTGAATAAATAAAAGATATCAAGGGAGAAGGAGCGGCTCAGTGAGTAAAGACACTGACTGGCACTGAGTTTGGGATGCCTGGTTCAATTCCCGGTGTCGGCTCCTTGTGACCTTGGGCAAGTCACTTTATCTCCCTGAGACTCAGGCACCAAAAAATAGATTGTAAGCTCCACGGGGCAGGGACCTGTGCCTGCAAAATGTCTCTGTAAAGCGCTACGTAAAAACTATCAGTGCTATACAAGAACATATTATTATTATTATTATTATATCAGCATGTAAACATCTTAAGTGATCAGAATTGATGAAGTTTATGTGGATAACCGGGTTTCTTCAGGAGATAAAATACACATTGAATTATATTTTTGACATTGCATATTCCCCTACCTGGCTATAGCAGCTTTTTCCATCACCTCTTGTCGGATCAGACCACAAGTCTCAATGACATCGAGAATAATGATGCTCCACATATCGTCAGACTTGGGCCTCTGTAAAACATCATCGTCTGCTTCCAGCTGGCTTAGCCAAAATTCCAGGGTTTCTTTGGCAAGTCCATTCCTTTCGGACAATTTCTCCAGGGCTACACAGTGCTGCTCCTTTTCAACAGAACTGTAGGATTTAACGTGTCCAAGTTGTCCAGCAATTAGAGGCAGAATAGAAAATCCCTCAGATACATCCAGCACATACAGAGGGACCTCAGTAGCAGGCTGTGGAGGATCTTCCTCATTCATTGGGTCACTGTTGATACTTTGAGATGAACAGCTCTCTCTAGGTATCAGTGAAGAAACCACTTTGCCAATTGCAGACTTGAAGCTCTCGTGGTATTTGACGTTGTTCAGTAGGGCCATTTCGCTGGATTCCAGGATGCACTTTTGTTGCAGTCTGTCCTGTGTGTTCACGGTGTGAAGGCTGGCCAACGCATCGCAGAGCTCTGCCTCATTTCCCAGGATCATGCTATCGGACACGTTACCAATATTCCCACTATCAACATCTCCAGCTTTTGAAACAGTAACAATATCCATTCTCAAGTAGCAATCTGGGCAGGAAACATCTAATACCACCGTGTCTCCTGGGCTCACAAAATAATCTTCATCTGTGAGGAGAAAAAAAAAGCACCTAAAAAGGTAATGCTTTGGTAAAAAGCAACAGTGTTATTTTAAGAATTATCTATCCTTTTCCATATTTAGGGAATTAGTAGCACCATCTTTTTGAACACGGGTCCCAAAGAGCATTACTTTGGGTCTTGATAGAGTAGCCATACATTGTAATGAAAGTTTGACAAATGTCTCAACTGCGCTTCTGCTACAAGAGAAAGGCCGGGAAACAGAAAGAGGTAAGCAAACCGTAACATCATTTGCTGCCAACTTAACTCACCAAGAAAGTTCTGCACAGGGTAAACAGCCTGTTCCCAGCAGGTTTCCTCACTGGGTCCTGTGGACAGGCTGTGTTCATCGTCCAGTTGAAGAACAAACCAGGTCATAAGCGCATCAAGCTTGCCTTGTTCATTGACAGGAAGAGATATCCTGCAGACCTTCCCTGCAGCAATGTTTTCCAAGTCCTAAGAGCAAAGAGGAGAGAAAACCTCTCCTATTAATAGCACTGTTCTACCTTTTCAGTGAGACCGCTCTTAAATTCCTATGCTGCCTAACTTCAAACAACCATCATTACGGTCATTAAAGTAGCTATTCAGTGCAAATAGGGACCATGTTCTATTAAGCGGATTAAAGTTTTTACGATTGGCATCTTTAAAGCAGCATGGCAAGTGTCATTACGCTGCAATTACTGTACTACTGTATCTAAATAATAATTCAGTTACATACTACAAGTATAATTTGTACAAATAGATAACACATCAGCCGAGTTTTAAGCTGATCTAACATAACTGTTAGAGATTCCAGCTCAGACTTGCCCATGTCATGGTGCCTGCGGCACTTCATTTCCCTTTCACAGAGAGGAAAGGCACGGGGGCTTATTTATCTAGTGCCGCTATGGTTATCGGACCTGTTCCATTGTTAACTCCCACTGAAGTCACTCTTACCGGCACTTCATAAATGCGTCCCTTAGGGCCTTATTCTACTTACACTGAAGCAGCTGTTCTCGGCCGAATATCCCCATTATAGTCTATAGGGATTTTTGGCTGACGATTGCCGCTTCAGCGTATATATATAATGAACCCCTTAAAAAAGAACTGGTAGGTTTAGGTGGCGGAAAACCTTCACCCATTATAATATCTCTACCAAGATTATTTGATTTAAAAGCAGAGACAATGTTTCACTGGTTGTACAAATATTCTCATATGTGAATGATTTGCACATCATACAAAAAAACTGTTATAACAATGCAGCTTTAATGGAAACAGTGATCAGGCAAGGAAGACTTTACAAGTAGTGCAGAATAACAATGAAACAACATGGTGGAGGAAGTCCTTTCACAACAGTATCAGAACAAGGGTTTGTATGGTGCATTTCCCTCATTAGATATCAGCCTTTGAAATAGCTTTCTTCCTACACAGAAACCAGCAGAATGAGGCCCAGTAGGTGCCAGCAAGAGACAGTAGAAAGAAAGGGCTCTATGTATAAGAGAAAAAAAGGCACTATTTTGTTGCACAACTCTTGCGCCATTTCTGCGACATGGGAGATTGAGGGAGCAAGTGGGAGGAGTTAGGGCGGAGTTACATGTGCATCTTCGCACAGGTCTATGTATTAAGGAATGTGCGGCTTGTGCTACTTTTCCTAGAGGTTCCCCGAGCTGGTTTTATCAGTCACCCTAAGGGCGTGGTTTTGGTGCAGAATTGTGGCCCAAGTTGCGTTTCTGGTGCTGAATACTACTGCAGCCCTCTGCGCCAAATTATTTTAGTGCAAATGCGTTAGCGCGCGTCTACTTCTTGGTACATTGACCCCAAGATGTACCAGAAGCACAAGTCCCCACAACCCCTCCACAAAAGCTCTTGTACCTGAAGATTTGGCAAAGAAGCAACAGATTTTCTTCCAGGATACATAATCAATTGACAATTATTTTACAAATGCAATTTGGTTTAAAAAAATTAATTAATTAAGCTATGGATAAACTTTATAATCAAAAGGTTAGGATAACAGTCCAAGTTTACACTTATTTGGACTGCTATATGCACACACTACCTACGTCGATATACTAGAAATAAGACATCACACTTTAATAATTGCCCTTGGTATAATCACACGCTTAATCGTGCTATTCACTGTATATATTATCTACTATTTCTGTTTTTATTTAATATTCTGACATTATTTTAATATATATACCATAAAAGTTCATTATTAACTAAACCATTATTACAATGTTACGGTGTCTGAGAGTGCAGCATACAGAGACCGGCTTCTTTTTGTTATTGTTGTTTTTTTTACCTGCAGATTGTTGAAATCTACCGTCATTGCCTGGAAGGGCCGACTCAGAGCTCTGTAACCGCCGGGGACTCGGCTCATTTTCTCTGTGGCATACGGTTCCGTCACATCATCAGACGTGTGACTGCTATGTACAGGACCCCAGAACTGCACTGCTCCTCCTAACGTCACACCAGCAACCTCACGCACACCCACTCTGGGGGAAAAAGCAGCAAACAAGCAATATACATCAACAACACTTGATGCAAGGGTGGATCTTTGATACACAAACACACACCAGAAAATGTGCCTGGTCTCTTTCCCCACTTCCCAACAATCTCTCTCTTGCACGTATTTGGTCAGCCTCTATGGTTAAACCAACATACTTAAAAGTCACGTTATTACACTGTGCCGGGATAGTTTGCTTAGCTAATACCAACATATATTTTTCTTTTTACTATACACCTGGCTGAAATGTTTTCCCAATGTAGCCGTGTTAGATCCCCGGTGGCCGCAGCTGCGACGGTGTGCGCGGCACACACAAGTTAAGGCCCTCTATGGCGCCGGCCACAGTAGCTGCCTGCGCGCCCGGGCACAATGCACAACTGCCTTTGCCAAAAGACAAGATTTTTGTCTTTTGGTGCGGCAGCCGAGCATTGGCCACGTCACGGCGGCGGTTCAGCCAATGAGGGCGAACCAGCCGCGTGACGTCATGGCCGTGCCCCCGCCACGCCTCCAGTCGCGCGTTGCCAGGAGTCCACCTGGTCGCGCTGATGCCGGGAATGAGCGCCACCAGGCACCCAGTCACGTGCATTGGGGCCATAGCCTTAGATTTACAATGCTGCTTTATCATCCACACACCTACTGTAACACAGTCTTTGCTGGTTAGACACATTTCACAAAAAGGCAATGGGCTTGAAATTATTACATTCATTTTTTAACTTAAAATTGTTATTGAATTTTAAGGGGGTGTACAGAAAAAAGAAGAGGGACACTAGGAGTGGGCGAGGGAAGCTATCACAGATCATCAGTTGGGTAAATACATGACAATCGGCGAACAGTCAAGGCATTAAATATATACTCAGAACTTCATCCCCCAGGTATGTTGCAATGAGGAATTACAAAAATCAGGAGACACAAACTCATATCTGTCAAGGAAGCGGAGCCAATATCAAAGGTAGTCCATTTATTGAAACACTCTAAGTTTGCCATATATGGTGCATCTTTTATGAGTAATTAATTAAAGGGTCCCATATCGTAAAATTGCAGAATGTTTTAAGGAGGCCGATAATTTTTCCATTAACATTGCTTCATTCATTCATTTTGTTGCTAAACCGAGTCATGGAAGGGGCGTAAGGTTTTTCCATGAATCCGTTATTGAACGTGGGAAAACAGAGATTGATTACGGGGACTTAAACCTTTGAGTGGTTTTGCCAGAATCAGAACTACTGGGTTCCTTGGGATTTTTGTCTCAAATACTATTTATATGAGGTCAATGACCTTTGACCAGAACGCTTGTATAAAGTAGGGTAGACCCAGAGAATATATGTGACAAAGTTCCCAGATGTCTTCCCAGTCCTCCAGAGGTATTTCAGTTTGAAAGTCTGTTTCCCACTGAAACATATAATTGTTCTTGGAGGATTCCTCAGTAAGGACTAAGTCACATAAATGTTGGGGGAAAAAATCAAACCTTTCAAAGGTTTTAGAGCTGCAGGTATTTTCAAAGGTGGATTGTTTGGGAAATGTTAGATTAGTCAGGATAAAGGTTTTAGATCTTACTGCACTCTGTTTAGATCATTAAAGTGGGTGCAGTTTCTCTTCGTAAGATGCAGGCGGTTGAAGAGTGGCCGGGATCCCACCTGCCATGGAGTTTAAACTTGGAGCTGGATATCTTGGGTTACAGCACTATTCTAATAAAGTGTTACATAAGACATTTAGCATAATAAACTGTTTATTAGCAAGTTGCAAAGGCACAACATTCGGGAATCTCCCTTCCTCAGGTGAAATATGTATATATTTTACCTGAGGAAGGGAGATACCGAAACGTTGTGCATTTGCAACCTGCAAATAAACAGTCTATTATGATAAATGTCTTGTGTAAAACTTTATTAGAATAGTGCTGCAACCCAAGATATCCAGCTCGAAATTTTAGATTAGGGAAAAGGAAAGAAGATAAGGGGAAAGGGGATAGAGGGGATATAACACAACATCTCACTTGGAGAAATTACACATAACTAGTCTGTGGGATAGAAGATGTTTTACACCTTAAGTCCCGAATTCTATAACTTTACCTTCATTGAGCAGATCTTTTATACAAATTATCCCCTTCTCCTTCCAGCGCTTGCAGCTCTTAAGTGATCAAGATAATGTATCTGAATGTGATCGGCTATTCCAAACGGCCAACACTATACTCACCGGTGATGCCTGCGTATTTCTGGACACTCCACTGCCATGCCATAGATCACAGCAGCTGCAGGTATGACCTGCCCATATCCTTCACCACAAGCTTCTTTAGGCTGTGACACAGAATAGGTCACAATAATGAATATGGATTGTAAAATGAATACAAAATATTTCATTCTTTATGTGAACGTGCCCAAGAAAAAGTATATATATAAAAAAATGCCGCATGCCGAGTAACAAATGTTCAAAACATTTAAATATTAAAGACTCCCAATGCACTGTACACCCATTTGGCAGCAAAGCTTGTGTTGAAGGTTGAGAAGTCTTCCCTTCCTTGAGATGGACTACTCTGGGATGAAACATAGTAAAAACAGTACCTTGTTTACGGCAAGAACAACGTTTTGCAAGCCTTCCACTTACTAACCTTTGGTGGTAAAAGCAAATGTTTCCATGCATGTATCAGACTCTCCACAATACCTTCCCCAAATAAACCAGCGTCAACAGTCTCTGTGATGACCAGCGAAACCCTGCAACAACCAAAATGAAGAAGTAAAACACAAGCGCATATGGTGCAGCCACTGTATGACTATTACGAATGTATGAACCTACCTGCACATTTTCCCAAACCACTGTAGTAAAGTCTTAGATCTAATTCCCCAAGACCACACGGAGATCCAATAGGCATCTCCCACTACAAATCCAGTGCGACTTTCACTTAAATCAGGGGGCCATGAGAAAAGGCCTATATTTCCCAAAGACCCAGAGAATGCCCACGCGTGATCTGTTACCTTTCAGGAATCTGTCCAGGGATTTGAACATCATGGGACTTCATGTGTAGTAGCTTAATCTGTCCTTCCATTTGATTTGCTGCCACCACCTCACGAGCAAGTTCATACATGGTCTTGGAGAGTTCACAGGCATACACATGCGGAGCACCTGCATGTCTAGCAAACATGCTGAAAAACATGTGAAATTTAGAAGGCAAAATTCCCATGAGACACATAAGTGCCTACTCACAAATGATAGTATGAAAAAGTACACTGTATAGCTATTCTTTAAACATCCAGACACCTGTTTATAGGTCATACTAGAAAAAGAAAACACGACCAATCAATATTACCTTCATTTTATATACATTAAAAAAAAATAACCTATAGAAACCTTAGAATTCCAGTTCCAGTTCCAATATCCAGGACAGTTTTGCTTCCAGTCCGGACTGCTTTCTGGATAGCTTTCTGATACATCTGGTTCCTCTTGGTGTCGTTTAGCATGATAAAATGCCACCTCTCCACCAGCCAGTTTGCTACACGATAGAAATTTTCTTTGGCGTCAGAGTTTGGGTTCAGCTTCACCGCCTTATGGAAATAACCAGCTGCTTCGTCTCGAAAGCCCAACCTACAAAATGTGCCAGCAGACGAGTGGGAAACGGTCATTTGATAACTACAATTCTGTACAATAACTGTGATACTTTTACCATACGCATTTTTAAAAGTTTAATGTGTAGTTTTCCCAAGTGACCACTTATGAAGAGTGTTTTGAAATGTCTGTTCCTTTTGCTGTAGATTGATGGATTCTTGCATGTTGTACTAAGTGGAAGGCCCCAGGTGCCTCCTGCTCTGCACATGTGAAATATAACTAAATATCATCTTATAGTGCACACAAGTGCCCTTGTTATTAAATACAAATGGGTTCTATTAACTAGCGTCTTGACTATTCAACTTCCACCAAGTGAACCTAAAGCTGTATTTTAAAAGAACACGCAGAACCCCAATTTCCATGCAGGTAAAATTGCATTTCTTGATTGGGGGAGCGTTAGAATTCTAAGGCCAGGTCCTCGCTGGCTACTGCAGCACCCGCTATGGCGGACGCTGCAGGGACAAGAGCCGCCCCACAATGGGGCCGGGCCCGCTGCGAGGGGGGGCCGCTGCGCTGACAAACTCCTGCTCTCAATTTTCTTGAGATCAAGAGTCACAACGGAGCACTAGGCCACGCCCCCCGGCGGTTCAGCCAATGATGGAGAACCTGCCGGGTGACGTCACGGCCGGGCCCCCGTCACGCCCCCCCCCCTCTTTCCCCCTGCAGCGCTCTGCAGACCGAGGAATTCGACTGCACGCGCCTCCTGCCTCGCAGCACGCGTGCAGCGGGGCTGCAGCCTAATACCCTTCCCTAAAACTGCCACTCCCAAAAAATAGACATGTTGCATTGTTTAATAAATGGAATGATGCCCTCAACAGATCATTCCAAGAAAAAATGGAATTTAACAGACCGGTAAATATAACCGCGCTGTCACTCTCTGAAACTGCTTTTTCTCTATTGGTGTTCTGAGGTTGAACATGGAGAGGGCAGGCACTGATCAACAGAGGATATAGTGTAGCAAAGGAGTATTCAGATGTAATTCTGATTGTGCACCTATTTGCCAAAATTACAATTTTTTTGATTCACTACCTCACTTTACACAATTAACGTGGTGTGTGACAATAAGTGCACTTTGTCATGACTATTTTAATCATTATTAAAAAAGTGTTAATAGCCCATCACATGATACATAAAGCTTGGCCCCCTGCAGACGCACTTACCAGAACTCCCTCCTACTGTCTCTGTATGTTCTCCCTACCTACCAATTAGACTGTAAGCTCCTCGGGGCAGGGACTCCTCTTCCTTAATGTTACTTTTATGTGTAAAGCACTTGTTCCCATGATCTGTTATTTATATTATCTGTTATTTATTTGATTACCACATGTATTACTACTGTGAAGCACTATGTACATTAATATAATATAACATTTATATAAATAAAGACATACAATACATTGTGTGCACTTCTTTTTAGGGTATCTGTAACCCTGTTTATAGTTGTCCTATACTTAATGTGTTCTGAGGCAAGAATTGGTGATAAGCACTAAAAGTGCCATAACAGTGTTTGTGTCCCCACTCCCAACGAAGAAGAAAAGGAAGGAAGGGTATGTTGCAGAATGGGAATTTTCAGGTACAGATGGATCCCAGAGCAGTAATGTGATCCCTGCCTTAGCTGACAAGGAACCTCACCAACATGCAATGTTTGTGTAAGCTGTTGGAAATAGATTAAATTCCCCACAGACAAAAGTGTAAAGTAAATGACTAACTAATACACCAAAACTACAGCGCTTAACCTATAATGAGCTAGTGCTAAAAATGTGCCTTAAATGAAATAGTGTGCATATAACAAAATTACGCCTATAATAAAATAATGTGCACATACAATATCAGGTGAACGTGATGAATAAAAAACAAACAAATAAAGCAGCCTACAGTATGTTATCCCACAGTGCAGGTTATCTCCGCAATCTACACACAAAACTCATACAAAAAACATATGGGATACCTGGCGCTTAATATAGTAGAAAGTGTCCATACAGTGCAGTCCTTTAAATGTCCAAATGATGTTCCCAACCAAAATGACGATTGCAGTTGAATTCGTTAGTCCCCCCCTAATAAAGGGTTAAAGAAAAAACACAAATTGCGCAGTATATCTGGACAGATACATACAGGACAGTACGACCACAGTGTAACTACTTACAAGATAAATTTTGTAACTTTCAGTTGAGAGGATCTGTGCTTTAACCTCTTCCTTGCTGTGATCACGAATCCCACGCGAATCTTCTCAATCCTCCTCTTCAACTTTAGCCTCTCCCAAGTAGATATTCGGAAGGCATGATAAGGAGAGAATACAGCAAGATAGTGTGGAAAGTACAACACAATTTATTACAATATATAAAAACAGCCAAATGCAAACTCACACATGGATGCAGTAACACGTGCAATACTAGGATGCCGTCCGCAGCTTGCTAAGGTGTCCCTTTGCTTGCCGCAAATCAAGTACAGCGGTATGGCTCCTCTCAGCAGCAACTCAGTGCCCAGGACTCTCTTCGCCCTCCCTGGTGTGTTCCGGCGCTGATCCCGCTGATGTCACTGCCTGAGCGCCGTTCAAATAACTGGGAACCTCCTCTGCAGACGGTGCCTCTAGAACTCCTCCCCCCTAACGCGTTTCGTGACGTGGGGACGTCACTTTTTCAAAGGATAAGGAGCTTCTGCCGATATGCCCTATTTATACCTCCAATAAGTAATTAACCCCTTGGTGTCAAATTACATTGCATATACATATGACAATACATATTAAAACACAATAGAATTCATTAATACAGACGCTATACATTAATACAAGTCAAAAGAGATTAACTCTGGGATTCAGAAGTTGAGACCAGAGTCCTAGAGAAAGGTCTTAAGTTTGCACCAGTACGTGGCCCCAATATGTTTGAACTTTATGTAGATGTTCATAAATTTGTACGAAGGCTCACGTTGAAGAAATACTTTATTCGTGATGCTGTGAGTAGAGCATCTATAATGACAAGTTCAGGGGGATGAGTTCTAGAGGCACCGTCTGCAGAGGAGGTTCCCAGTTGTTTGAACGGCGCTCAGGCAGTGACATCAGCGGGATCAGCGCCGGAACACACCAGGGAGGGCGAAGAGAGTCCTGGGCACTGAGTTGCTGCTGAGAAGGAGCCATACCGCTGTACTTGATTTGCGGCAAGCAAAGGGACACCTTAGCAAGCTGCGGACGGCATCCTAGTATTGCACGTGTTACTGCATCCATGTGTGAGTTTGCATTTGGCTGTTTTTATATATTGTAATAAATTGTTTTATACTTTCCACACTACCTTGCTGTATTCTCTCCTTATCATGCCTTCCGAATATCTACTTGGGAGAGGCTAAAGAAGAGGAGGATTGAGAAGATTCGCGTGGGATTCGTGATCACAGCAAGGAAGAGGTTAAAGCACAGATCCTCTCAACTGAAAGTTACAAGATTTATCTTGTAAGTAGTTACACTGTGGTCGTACTGTCCTGTATGTAGCTGTCCAGATATACTGCGCAATTTGTGTTTTTTCTTTAACCCTTTATTAGGAGGGACTAACGAATTCAACAGACAGAAGTGTGTACAACATATTGCCCTGTAGGAGTAAACACAACCTAAGAAGGTGTTCCTCACCTGAAAAGTTGCTCTCCCATACTGTTACAAATGACATCATCACTTGGGAAGAGTTCTAGTGCTTGCTCATAACAATTAAATAAATCTCGATTCCGGTTTAAAGCATACAGCTCTTCTGCCCATTTGAGAAGAGAATACTGAAATGTTTCCTATAAAATAAAGCAGAACAGATTTGAACAAATTAGAAAAAGAATTTAGCTCGTGTCCACAGCCATGAAAGGTCTGTCTCTGTTTAACTCACCCTTAAGCACGGTAAGTAACATTGTGCATTTCACCACAAATTGAGCCATTACAAGAGGATCGGGAGACCGTACAACAGTGATTAAATGAAAGGCCACATAACACGTTTTTATCAGGACAGACATTGAATTTGGGCAAAAAGTAGATATACAAAAATAAAATTAAAAAAATTAAAATTCAAAATCAGCCAGTCAGGAGTATACAACATGCCTCGTCCAATAGTTTTGGGAGTAAGTGGAAACCCCACACAATTAATGTGAAAAATAATAAATATAGGTAAAAGGCAGATGAGGTTTAATAGAGATAAATGTAAGGTTATGCATTTGGAAAACAAGAATGAACAGGCAATTTGCAAATTAAATGGGGATAAATTAGGAGAATCCTTGATGAATAAGGCTAAGGCCCCGCTCCCAGAGTCAGCGCACCCGCACTGCAGACAGGCGGTGCGCTGACATACACAGACCGCGATATGCGGTCTGAAGGGAGCGGGAGCCGGAGCGGGAGTGGAAGGGAGTGGGAGGCTTGACAGGGAGGGGGGCCGTGGCTAGAGCAGAGGGACCCGCTACTCTCCCCCCCCCCTCCCTCCACGGACTCGGGCTGGAGCTGGAGCTGCTGAGGGTAAGTTTAAACACACACACGCAGGCACTCACACACACACACACACACACACACACACACGCAGGCACTCACGCACTCATACACACACACGCGCGCACACACAGGCAGGCACTCACGCACTCATACACACACACGCGCGCACACACAGGCAGGCACTCACGCACTCAGGCACACACATACACACACAGACAGGCACGCACGCACTCAGACACACACACAGACAGGCACTCACCTGCTTTCACTCCACACGCCTCCCCGTTCCCTGAAGCCTCTCCTCCTCCCGAAGCCTCCCCTCCCCATTGGCTCACAGCCACACCACGTGACGCGTCAACGCTAGGAAACACCATTCTCTTGTGTCTCCTAGCGGCTGACGCGCCACAGCGTGTAGTCAGCTGTGCCGCCAGGGGGGACCGGGACCGGCTCGCGAGGATTCCCCTGCTGGTGGGGAACTCGAGACATGGCCGCCCGCGCCAATGAGCGCAGCGGGACCGAGGCCTAAGGATTTAGGAGCGCTTGTAGACAGCAGGCTTAGCAATAGTGCCCAATGTCATGCAGTAGCTGCAAAGTTTGCAAAGGCAAACAAGATCTTATCTTGCATTAAAAAGGGGATAGGTGTAAGGGAAGTAAATAATTATACCCCTCTATAAAGCATTAATAAGACCACATCTTGAATATGGATAATTTGGGCACCACTCCATACAAAAAGACATCCTAGAACTAGAAAAAGTGCAGCGATGAGCCACCAAATTAATAAACGGGATGGAACATCTGATTTACAAGGAGAGGCTAGCTAAATTAGATTTGTTTACATTAGAAAAGTTGCACCTAAGAGGGGGTATGATAACTATATACAAATATATTCGGGGACAGTACAAATAACTTTCAAAAGAACTATTCATCTCAAGGGCAGTACAAAGGACTCAGGGTCATCCCTTAAGGTTGGAGGAAAGGAGATTTCACCAGCAACAAAGGAAAGAGTTCTTTACAGTAAGGGCAGTTAAAATGTGGAATTCATTACATATGGAGAGTGTTATGGCAGATACAATAGATATATTCAAAAAAAGTTGGACAATTTTAGAAAGAAAAGGTATAAAAGGATATACTAAATAAGTAAACATGGGAAGGATGTTGATCCAGGGATATATATATACACAAGTCCCCGCTCATACGATGCGCGGGCACACACGCTCAGCGCTTAGGTAAATAACATTTTTAAACTTTCCCGTTGCTCAACTATTCGGCAATTTTTTTTTTAAAGTTAGTATGTAACAAAATAAGTAGTGATAGTGTGGAACTGTAATGGAGTGGTAATGCCCCCTCTGTACTATAACACTTCGACTACTGCTTTTACATTAAAAATGATGCAAGAAAATCTAAAATTATGATTAATGGAATCATACAGATTTTTAAAAAGATCCACTTCCACTGCAGCATGTGTTTGTGGATAAGGGGCTGCACACCTTTGGTGGGATTCTGCCGGTTCGTGCTAACCTGTTCGTCGCCGAACCAGTGCTTAATTTGGTGGCGGGCAGCATCTACCAGCATCTTTTCCCTGCTTTCATCTCAATCAATATGGCACCACGTTGCCATGCCAATGGGGATATACATATAATAATAATAGCATGTTCTTGTATAGCGCTGCTAGTTTTACGTAGCGATTTACAGACATTTTGCAGGCACAGGTCCCTGCACCGTGGAGCTTACAATCTATGTTTTTGGTGCCTGAGGCACAGGGATAAGGTCACAGGGAACCAACACCGGGAATTGAACCAGGCTCCCCCTGCCTCAAACTCTCAGTGCCAGTCAGTGTCGTTACTCACTGAGCCACGCCCTCTCCCATGCCACGTGACGCAACCGCATCACATGATGTCCATTGCTATGGCAACGGGATGCTACATGACGTCGCACAGTGTCATGGCAATGGACGTCATATGATGCGGTTGCGTCACGCGCCGTTCCCGTTGGCATGGCAATGCAGCATCATTTGACGCCGCGCTGCCATATTGATTAAGATGAAAGCAGAGAACAGATGCTGGTAGACGCCGCCCAGACAGGTGAAGGTAAGAACCGGTTATTACAATTTTAGAATCCCCCCACTGGCTGCACTCCTAGGATTTGTCAGGCTTGTAGGTGCTGATTGGCATTTTAAAGCTTTAACTCACCACCAAAAATATCTATCGAATGTAGAGATTTGGGATTTTCTAAAAACACAAATTCTGCTTTATAAATCAATCCTATTAGCTATGTTGAGGTCCACGGTGTTCTTCCCTCAGGAAACAAACCCAGCAAGTATTATACATTATGATTACATGATTTTGGTAAACACGCTTTCTGCAATCAGATTTGCAAACTCAATGACCCGATCTTAAATTGGGAGAAATGCAGCCACATTGCATTCAGTGCTTGTATACAAGTACCTTAAAGCCATCCTTTAGCTCTGGAGCCAGGCTAAGCACAAGGAGGAAGTGAGCATAGGCTGTCCCGTAATCCCGATTCTGCAGACAGTGTTGAGCACTCTGAACAGATCTGGCGATCAGCTCCTTCTTGCTGGCTGCCTGCACCTGACCAGCCCTGTGACCCCTCCTGGGCCGTCTGCTGCCCCCCGCACTCATCCCTTCCGCACAACAGCCGACCCTGACTGCACTAAAAGGGCGCTCTGCGCTAAAGACTGCAGCACACGCGCCACAGCCGCGGACAGTCTGCACCGCATCAACTCCACAACATGTCCCAGCGCGAGAGCCTCCGGGTCAACGTTCTACAAACCCGCGCGCTGGGATGTGACGTATTGCTCGCTGAGGGAGGGCAGGCTGCGACTATTCTGTTTCCATGGCAACAAGCAATGCCATCTCCATGGGCCAGGGATTCTGACGTCACATTTGTCATCGCAGGCGGAAATGAGGTCTGAAGGAGCTGGAGTGTTCATTGTTAACCCATGCGGGGCAGGGGGGAAAGAGAATGGCTCGTCATGACTACAAACGTTACTGAGAGCATTTGCCTTTCAATGGGAAAGTTCTATCAGTGAATCAGTAAAATTCCATTGAATGCTATGCTTATGCTAAAAATCAGTTAGACTGAGTCCAAATCCGTGTGACCCAGAACATTAGTGAGAACTGACATGTCTGTAGCCATCAACAGAGATTCACCAGTGAGTGTACTCAGCGCTTTGTAAAGCACAGAGTACAATTAAATACAGCTATACATACAGTATATAAATCAGAAAATTACCATTAAAATAAGAAATGTTGACGCAGTTCCCCAAAATGTCGGTGATTTCTTTGTGTCCGTATTGGTTTGTATCTTTTGCAGCATGCGCATTATGGAGCTATCCTAGCGTGCTCATATTTCAACATAGGATTGATGCAGGGGGTCTCCGGAGCTGAACCTATGAAAGGGGTGCCGGCATTCATCTGCTTTGCAAAGCTCCCGCTTCACGTGGGCCAATAGGAAGCCACACCAGGTGACGTTACGGCTTCGTATTGCAATCCCAGCTAGCGAGAAGGAGCGGTTACCGGCACCGCCTACGGTGGTAAGTATCTCTGAAAGCAGGGACCCCGGAACTGAAAAGAATGGAGTCCAGCTCCGGAGATGCCCTGCTTCAATCCTATGTTTAAAAAAACATGCAAATAAATATCGTTAGCTTTGGTTGCCTCTTTAATAATGGAAGCTGTTCTTTTGCTGACCCCGCCCCCCAAAAATGAGCTTTTCCCCCCTTCCAGTACTTGTCTGTTTTCTGTAGTTCTTGTGTTTGCTAAGGCTGACCACGTCTCAGCAGGAGACTGACTGAATGACCTGGGTGTGGTATATTTGTTCTTTCCTCTAATAATTGAGGGAAATTATTGTTGGCTTCACTCTATATCCTGGATTACGGGTTGTGTTTCTGGAGCTTCAATCCGGAAGGTTTGGTAAAACATTCTGTTTGACAGAGATAGGGAGGCTGATCCACGCGTATTTAACAATGATTGAATTCATATAGATGGATGACCGTAGCACTAGCAGTCATGATTGTATGGAAAATGCGTGATGCCCGTCGCTGCAAGAGGGTACAGGAACTCAATACTTTTAGAATGCATTGCTGGCCCCTCGGGCAGTGAAGGTTTAATGGTACAATCACTAACAAACATGTTTATAGCAAAGTACTCTTACAATTATTACGCATCTTGTATTTTATCGTTTTACAGTATACTTTATTCTAAAACTTTATATTATGAGTCATTAGGAAGCACAACCATTTTTTCCTGGGGAGGACATTTCAGCTAATGTTTTATTTCCTCCCAAAATGAAAACAAATTTCAGTAGTGATAAAAAAAATACTCTAAAATGTATTTATGTATTTTTTTTAAAAGCATAAAAATGTTTTTTGAAAGGTGAGATAAACATATTCTTCAAAACCGAGCATTAGGCCATATTAAAATGCTATAATTGAGATGTGCTTTAACAATATGTTATTGAAAAATCTGCCTCCCCTTTTCTAAGCCCGTTCTTATTGCTGGCATCTACCGCCCCCCTAAAGTCCCACAACAATCCATGACTGATATCACCCGGTTTCTTTGCTCAATTTCCTCTCTGAATGAGAAGAGTGAGCTGCTAGTTCTTGGGGATTTAAACTACAATTAGCTCAACCTTAAAAACAAAAAATCCAGATACAACTCAAGTCACTTAACCGAACGCAACTCATTTCCCAACTCACACGGACAAACCTGAAATCTCACAACCATTCATTGCTAGACTGGATTCTCTCCTCTGACATTTTCAGTGACCATGCAATAGTGTACTGTGTAAAGAAAATCAGACCACCCCAATCAAGCCCTGAAGTTCTCCTCACTAGAACATTTAGAAACTGTAACAGTTTCTGGCTGATCTTACCAGCTGCACTTGGTACAGAATCTACTTAATACCTCCTGACCCTGCACTGTACTATTTCCAATCTGAGTTCTTAAAACTCTGAGATACCAATGCTCCACTACGCAGAATAAGAATGCAGGGGTCCCACCTTCCAACCTTATATCGCTCTACCATCTTAGGGATCGGTTGTGGAAAAGCTACAAAGTAACTGGCACTACCAAGGATCTTAATAACTACCGATGCCTGTGGAATATGTGCACAAGGCAAACAAGGCAGACAACAGCACAATATTACTCTGACAATCTTCACCAGAATACATCAAATCCAGCTAAATTCTGGTAGGTTATCAACAATATATTCCAGCCTTCTAGCCATCAACAACCAAGTAATATAATTAAGGAGGATATTACTCTGACATCCCACTGACATTGTAAATGCATTCAATGAATACTTTGTGGGGTGTGCTACTAACTTATTAGCAAAACCCAAACCACAAACATGAACCTCATTCTGGGAGTACCCCTATAGCCCCACCCCTTCCCAACACTGCTCACAATTTTCAATTTGTCCCAGTATCTTAAGAGGAGATTACACAAGTGCTCCTCAAATTAAAACTAAGCAGCTAATGTGGACCTGATCCTACGACAATCTAGGTTCCTAAGACTTGGAGCCCAAGCCATTGCCAAACCGCTTGCTTCTCTAATCAACTCTATTCTGTCTGCAGGCCATATCCCTAAAACCTGGAAAACTGCCAGAGTTGTCCCAATCTTCAAAAGTGGTTACAAAAACACTGTCTCAAACTACAGGCTGATCTCTCTTCTCCGAATACTATCCAAAGTAATGGGGAAATGTGTTAATTCTCAATTAAGCGATTACTATACCAAGATAAATTTCTCTAGCGAATTCCAATCTGGCTTTGGCCCCAAACACTCCACGGTAACTACCCTGTTAAAAGTTTGCAGTAAGATCCAGTGCGGAATGGAACTGGGACAACTTACTGGTGCAATATTTCTAGATTTTGCAAAGGCTTTTAATACTGTTGATCATGTTATCTTGCTAAACAAACTCCGCGTTGCTAGAAGGGGAGACACTGCAGGGATCGTCTCCAGGCTCCGCCCCCGTGATGCATCCCGCGACGTCACTAGTGACGCACATCAGCAGCAACCTGCGCACAGGCGCCGTGCCGCTAGGAAGAGAGACACTGCAGGGACCACCTCCAGGCTCCGCCCCCGTGACAAATTGGGCAGCGCACAGCGCACTCTGACTACGCGTAGACATCGCACGGACACAGGCACTCAAGGGGTTAATTTAATCCATTATCCCATAGCTGCTTCTGACTCCGCCCCTGCCTATCGGTACACAGCATACCTATGATGCTCTCTCCCTGCAGCCTCCCCATTGGCTCTCTGTGCTTTATATGCTCAGCCAGCCCTTTGGCAAATTGGCTAAGCATAAACTTGTTTTCATTTGTGTGCTTACCTACAGCTCACTGTCGCCTTGTCTCGTCGCCTTGTCTCGTCTTGTTTTGCTCCTTGTATTTTGACCTCAGCTTGCACACAGACTCCTGAATTCTGTGACCCCTGGACCACGGCTACGGATTCGACTATTCTACTCTCTCTACCCCTGGACCCCGGCACCGCATCAACGACTATCCGATCTCTCCACTTCTTGACCACGGCAAGTACCTCAACCAATCTGACCTCTCCTACCCTGACCCGGCTACACGGTTTCCACACTGCACTCCGGACGTGTCTGCTCGGTTGTTGGTCGGTGGCTATCAATATCCCCACCTCAGCCTTGTGGTCCCACCTTGTTTGTGGTGAGCACTTCGTGACACTCTATCAGTTCCCAAATACGATGTGATGAGCATAATGTCTAGCATTTTGCGTTTACACGTTATTCTCGAGTGTTTACAGTGCTAAACAATTACACCGTTACAACCATGTTAACAATGCATTTCTTGCAAGCATTACAATCATTACTGTTACTGATATCCTGGGGAATTAAGCCATTCGCCCCCTCCCCCCCTAGGTCCCGGGTAGCCACCAGGACAGGGGCAGAGGGTAGCAACCATCTGCCGCTCGTGATATTGACATTGGTCCATGCCCTCAGGAGGGTGGTAGAAAAGGGGAAATAGTCAGGCAGCCCTCGAGCATAACGGGGCACATAGCATCCCCCGAAATTAAGTATAGTAATAATTGGGTATAGTCTTAATAATTGTTTCCCTCTGGGTATGTGGGGAAGGGTTAAAGAAAAGGGAACAATTGTCTTTCTTTTTTGTTATTATTCTTACCCTCCCCTCACGGTCCTCTAGGTTACTAAAATGTAAAGATTGTGACCCTCATTGGTCTGGCTCACTCTGCTGCCCTTCGCTAATTCTTAAAGTAATATCAGCCTTTTCTGTTTGCAGGTTTCTTTCACGCTCCTCCTCTCCTCCTCTGGCTCTCTCCACAATCTCCTCCTTCTCGTGGGAGGTGAATCAGTGAAAATCTTCAAAGTTGCTGGGTAAGTTAATACAAACTAATACATACTAAGAGAGGATCTCCGCGTATGGTCCGACTTCAAAATTGATTGGTAAAATACACTTGATCAAAATGAACCTGCTCCAATAAATAATAATACTTTATTTATATCAGACACTACCCATCCCAATATGTACTAAAGATATCCTGGGCTTGCAATCACTATTAACCACATTTATTTGGAATTCTAAAAAAAAACAGAATCAACAAATGAATACTTACCCTGCCCACGGATTCAGGGGGCCTGGCACTATCATGCCTAATTTCTTATAAGGCGGCACAACCTGGCCAATTAGTTCAATGGCACTCAGACCAAAATCTCTGTCTCTGGGTATTTCTTGAAGCCGCACTGAGCAAACCAATACCATTGGAAAACCTAATGTGGTTTCCGCCATAATCCAACTCAGGTAGTAGCCCTGCCCACGATAGCCCACTTACTCAAGTTTTAAAAATTATCCAAATATAAATACAACCTAACAAAAACTCAGACACCCCTTTGGGTGAACCAGGCATTCAAGCCTGACAACCCCCCCCCCCTTTAAGGATTGGTTGAATATAGGTGTTACCAGGTTGAATGACCTACAAATAGATCTCACACCCAGTTTGTTTGAATTTCTTCACCAAAAAAAAGGGAATCCCCAATCCAGAATTTTTTAGATTCCTTCAGATGAGGGCGTTTTATACAACAATAAGCCCAAGGACCTCACTGTCCGATTGCGATGGCCTGTGTCTGGGCAAGGTGGGCCAACAAAAACTAGTATCTCAATTATATGGCTATTTCGCCTACCTAACAGAGGCCCCCCCACTTAAACTAACCTTTATGAGACATTGGGAGGAGGATCTGAGGGAGGAACTGGAGGGGGACAATTGGGAAGACATATTCGAGGCAACTAATAAAAATTCACTTTGTACAGCACTTAGAGAGAATGCCATTAAAATATTGCTAAGATTAGGACACATGCAGAAAGGCGGCAGGGTTAAATCATTCATGGGGATTAGAGAGGAATATAATATTCCAAACGCACAAATATTCCAATATATACAGCTGGCCCACTATGTCTCCTCTATACAACCAAGAGACACTTGGAACCGACCACTCACCAACTTTGAGAGCCTGTTCCAACGGGGTCAATATAACAAAGGGACGATTGCCCAATTTTACCAGACACTATTGAAACAACATGAAGGTCAAACAAGCAAAAACATCTCAGAATGGGAACATGATATAGGGAACCCTTTAGAGGAAGAGGACTGGGAAGAAATATACGAAAGGATAGCTTGAGCCTCTCGCTGCTCACTGATCAGGGAAACAAACTTGAAAGTCCTACACAGGTGGTACTATACACCAGCACGTCTCAACTCTTTCTTCCCCCTAACCTCCCCTATGTGCTGGCACAACTGCGGTCAAATAGGCACATTCAAACACATCTGGTGGTCCTGCCCTAAGATAATCCTCTTTTGGGGAAGAATCAGACGGCTAATAGAAGGGGTAACAGGTATGGATGTACCCTGGAACATAGAAACAGTACTCCTACTAAAACCTAATGATGGACTAGAGAGAAAAATAGACTATCTGATAACACAGATCCTATCAGCAGCCAAAACACTAATCGCAAAACACTGGAAACAGAACGACCCCCCCCCCCCTATCACTGAGGTAATGCACAAGAAAAATTAAATGATGACAATGGAGAGACTCACAAGTCTAATCCACGACAGATACAATACCTTCCTGACAACATGAGATCCGTGAGAGACATACATTTGGAAGAACCCAATCGGACTACGAAATAAGGATATCGCTAACAGTTAAACAGATTTAGATTTGGTTAAGGATGTAACAAGTATACTTGAATGTACGCTCCCTGCGTGGAGCCCATGATGGATGTCACCCTACTACCCCTCCCCCCTCACAACCTCTTTATTTTCTGTACCCACCCCCCCCCCCCCTTTTTTTCTCTTTGCCCCTTTTATGTTATCATGTTCAAGTTTGAAAAAAGAAAAAATATAAGTTAAAAAAAAAATATTGCTAAGATGGTACTACACCCCAGTGAAACTCTCCAAATTTATCGCAGGATACGCTCCTCTCTGCCCAAAAGGTTGTGGGGCGCACGCAACATATCTGCTTATTTGGTGGACCTGCCCCAGGGTGGAGCTTCTCTGGAGGGAGGTGAGGGAGTGGTCACAGCAAATCATGCATACAGAAATACCACTAGACCCATGGCCTTTACTCTTAAGTAGACCCCGACAAGAATTGACAAGGGCTGAGAATAAATTGATATCCCACATCGCAATCACCACTAGAAGCTAGCTGGCATTCCTCTGTATACAGAACCAGATCCCAAACATGTTCAAAATAAAGAGTAAAATCCGGTTTATCTGCCGAATAGAGAAAAGGACCTGCCTGCTTAGGGATACCAGCCGTAAATTCCAAAAATTCAGACAGCCCTGGATTTCCCACACAGGCATATAAGGTCTAAACGCTCTAACAATTATAATCTAATTGGGTTGGAAATATTGCTTTATCCGAGGAGACCTCGGTGGTTCACTTCCCCCCACCTCTGGGTGTCAGACCTTCCTCCTCACCTGAACAAGGTTTCTAGATCTGAAGTCTAGTAATATCCTCACTCTCTCCACTAACAGTACATGGGCACCAACTCAGGAAACTGTATGTATATATGTATGTATGTATGTATGTATGTATGTATGTATGTATATATGTATATATGTACTAACAGGAATCTGTAAAATGCTGTAAAGTACTATTCTGAATCAGGATTATAAATATATGGTTGTCAATATAATTGACTGTGTCCAACCGCCCCTGCCCCCTCTCCCTCCACCCCCCCCTTCACATTTACTTTCTGTAACCCTCCCCCTTTTCACACTCATCCATGCATATGTTTAGTTGAATTGTGAAATTTTTTAATAAAAATTGAATTTAAAAAAAATATATATACCTGCGACAGACAGTGTCTATGTATTAATCTTGGTTGTGCCATTTCTGGGAACATCTGCATCTGTCTGCGATGACATGAAGGTTGATGGGAGGAGTAAGGGCGGGTTACATGTGCAGATTGACGCAGGTCTATGTATTAAGGAATGCACAGTGTGCAGCTCTTCTTCATGATTTTCTGCATTGCTTTTCTCCCAGACCTTAAAGGTGGCGTGTCTTTTTTTTTTTTATTGAAAAAAAGCCAAATTCTAGAACAGTAGAAATACACTTCATAAATATGTCGTGTTTCAGACAGAAAAAAAATGCAAACACGTAACTCATGATACACAGTGCCCATTATTTTTTTTTTCCAGTAGATGTAAAGAGCATCAAACATAGCCATAGGGTCACCCAGTAGGAAGCTGAGAAGTCATCTCTGGAAGGCGTTGCCTCTTTCTATTCATCATCGGAGCAAAGCCAGTAGCCATATTGTTTCACTATATTGTTTCATCTGGAGGTCAAAATCGCATCGCTCAGAGCACTATGGCTCAGGTCCAGAATCCCTTGGTTCAAATAATGTATAGATGTAGCACCTCCAGTCAGCATGGATCCTCTGGATAGCAGGGGATGTCCCATACTGACACTTTCTTCTCTCAGCAGCAAGACAGTGAATCACTCTGATGATGGTACAACTGGATCTTTATTGCTTAACATCAGAAATCAGACAGACTGCACAGCCCTTCTTTAGGGATGAGGCCTTACAGGCCCCATCCAGTCTTATCCTTGGTAGTGCTCAGGATAACACACACTCCCACCCTCATGGGGAGGGAAGACAGACTCACTTGACTTCTGGGAAAGTGTCAGGAACAACCCTCAGGAGATGTTTGTAACCCTGCCCCTTAACAGAGCAGGTTGAATACTCACTGGTCATCACATATTACAGATGAACCAATTAGTATCCTTCCTTCAGGCTGACACTTTCTGTTGTTGCTTAGGACCGCCCTTGGATACATTTACTCATCCAAGGCTGCAAAAGCACACAGAGCCTTTCTGAAGGAATTAGCCCAACCACTGCCTGCACCTAACAGGGCTTACACTGGTTAGGCCCAGGAAAATAAGTAGCGGCTGGGAGGCTATGCTACATATACATATACTAAGTACATCACATCATAATGTGATGTAGTTAATACATCTATATGTACACCTATTAAAGTTACATGTGGATGCCTGATTTATATATAACAAAAATACCCAATGCTACATCCAATGTGACAAAATACATAGTTCAATACTTAAATGTTAGTTTTCTCATGAGTAAGGGTCATTTAATTAAAACCTTTGGCCAAAGCGTTATAAGCTCGCAGCCACTTCACTGCATGACCAGTATGCAGGTCCTATCACTACCTGTGAAAATTCTCATTTACCTCTGTAGTGGAGGGAGAACGGCCTCAATAGACCTGTCCTGCACAGGTACATGGAAACATCTGTTACTTAAAAAGTGGGAGGGGTGAGCTTAAACCCAGGGAGGAGGGGCCACTAACCTCCATCCAACTGATACCAGTTAAAAATTAAAATTAATGAACACACAATCCCAGCAAGCACTAACCCCAGAACCCACCACATCTTATATATCAGGCACTCGCAGGAAACTTCAATAAGTGTACATATACAGTACATATACTAAGTACATCACATAATGTGATGAAGTTAATAAATCTATATGTACACCTATTAAAGTTTCATGTGAGTGCCTGATATATATATATAACCCTCTCTCCCCGCTCCTAGGGCGTTTACTTCAAATGTCTCTTACCCTGGCTTGCTCAGTGTCGATTACCTTGTCTGGTGGTGGATTTGTGCGGGCTGGGTGTTGGTAATGCAATGATGGGCGCCAGGGACTTTATTCATATATACAATACAGCATCTTTATTAATCACCATCGCTAATATCTAATTTAGACATTACACATCACTTTGTGTATAGTATCATTACTGTTCTCTTTATGTGCTGTCTATATCCTCTTCCCCAGCAGACTCCTATCTCGGCCCCTATGAAGTTGCTGAGGCTTGACTAACTCCTGTTACCTAAAGGATCCCTTTGTTCTATAGCATCTATAGTGCTCCATCTCCTTTGGGACCCTGTTGGGCCTTCTACTACTCTCTCTCTGTGATGAGTATCCTCATTTCGGGTACTGAATGCCATCATGTGGTCTTCTGGGTGACAGTCAGCAATAGACCCTCCAATGAGGCTGTGTAACGGAGTGCTCACCACAAACAAGATGTGACCGCGAGGCCGAGGTGGGGATAAATAAACAACACCAACCCACAGCCGTGTGGGCGCGTCTGGAGTGTAGATAAGTCGAGGTAGCCGGGTCGGGGTTGGAGAGGTAAGGATGGTCAGAGATACTTGCCGAGGTCGGGGTTGGAGAGGTGCGGATCTTTGAAGGTACTTAGCTGTGGTCAAGATTGGAGAGGTGCGGATCGTCGTGGTACTTTACCGAGGTCGGGGTTGGAGAGGTGCAGATCGTCCTTTGTAGCCGGGGTCAGGAGTTTAGAAGAGCGGAGTCCAGAAGAATAGCCGAGGTCAGAAACAGAGGAACTAGGAACCGGAGTACAAGACAAGACTGTGGAGGCAAGGGTAGCAGTGAACACTTCGCTCATAGGAAGGTTTATGCTCAGCCGATTTGCCAGTGAGCCGGCTGAGCATATATAGTACACAGGAACCAATGAGGTAACAGACTGGAGGAAGCGCGTCAGTAAGACTGACCGTGATAGGAGGATAAGGTGCAGGAGACAGTGGTCTGAGGCACTAATTCAACCCAGAGAGGCCTCACTATTACCAGCAGGCCAGTACCATCCAGAAGGCAGGGATCCACCTTATCAACTAAAGCATTCGCTGTAACAACATCGCAGTGGCAGCTATAATAAAGATCACCCTCATTTATACTTCTGGCTCCGCGGCAGTCTGTGTAGAAGGAATATTGTGAGTAAGGACTGTCATAGCGGGGACCGCCTTCAGTCATGCTGAAGCCCCCTATGCCTGGAGACGCTGACACCTAGAAGAAGAACCGAAGAAATCCCTAAAAGTCTGCTTGTCATCCCCCACACCACCGGGGGTGCCTCAACTCTCCTGTGCCAACCAGGTAACCAGCACTACACCTAGCAATAGCCATGACTAAATCTCACAGGGGGGGGGGAGGTTGGGAGGAACATGTGCTATATATATCACAAGCAGTGTGATCAAAAGACAGTTTTATTATCTATTTTGCGATAAGACAATTTGACAAACCTCGTATCTTCACGGAAATTGTTGATCAATATTTTTCTTTATTCTTTGACTCAAACTAACCATGACACCATCATGAGCACATCCTGTGTGAGATTAAAAACCAATCAAGGAAAATAAATTGCCTGTAGACTCGTAAAACAGCAGCAACAGTTGTGGCATGGAATCCCTGCAGGAAGACTGTGAACAGTATGACATGACCATGGGAAAACCTTGGGAGGAGTTGTGCCATGTGCGTGTATTTCTTTTTCTCTGCTACTCAGTGGCCATGGTACTTCAACTTTTCTCTTGGTGTTCTTGAAAATTCCTACATTTTTCTTTTTTTTTTTTAAAATGCATGCTGAACGGTGGATGGAAAAATAACAACACTAAAATAAAACGTGGGATAGGACGGGCACTGGGAATAAAAGTTATTATTTTTTTGTGTTTGTGCCAAAAACTCCGGAGGGACTTCTTGTGAATGCTTTATCCTTCCTAAAGAAAATGATTAAATAGTTCCCTTCCACTATTGATATTAAGTTTGCAGTAGTTTACCGGAGCGAGCCATATTCTTCTAATGATTCCTGTCTGTCTAGTTTCTGTTGCCTGAGGCATAGAGAAGTAAGGGCACGGATTTCCTTGAACAATGTTATTCGATAATCATTCGCCTAACACCGAAGCCGCTCCTCCTTTTCTCAGTGTTTATAAGAATGATATAATATATCATAATTTGGAACTTGTAATATCCTAAACTTTATGCAAAGTGTGTGCCGAGAATCTATGACTACATATTACACATCTGCAGATTTCATTTACTTGGCAACAAAGCTGCCATCTGCACCCAATAAAATGTTTTCTAATAAGAAAAGATTAAATGAAAACCGTACTAGCCTGTTTGGCTACAAACAGCATGTCAACTGTGGTATACACACACTTTTTTTAAGCACAGCCTTTTATGCTTCCTAGTGTGATTTTAAGCTTGCATCTATCCCCTCTTGTTTTCTTCTGTAATGATAAACATGGCTGATCTGCTTAATTAAAATAACCACACCAAAGATAAATATATTAAAATGCTTTACAATGTTATGCTCCAAAATAGTTATGTGAACATATCATAACTTTTATTTAGATGCCTATAAAAAAAATCCAAAGATCACATCTGGGATGTAGCCAAAAGCTCAATTCTTTGTGTGCATTGTATCCTATTCAGTTTTATGTGTCTTTACATCTTGCACTATTTTAGAGATGGTGTTTGGCAACAAAGGGCTCAAAACTTGAATATATACAGTAGTATGTGTATAAGAAACAATTCAGCTCCTTTTAGGAAGGCATGAAACTCCCACATTTAGGCACCACTTCCACATTTAAGAGGACGAAAAATAATTGGAGCGGTTCATTTAAAAAAAAAAAAATGTTTACCTTGCATAGCTAGAAGGAAAAAATCAACACTGTTCAAAATAAATTAATCCAGTGCACTAAGTACCCTTTGAACATAATGTATTTTAATTCCCTGTACTGTATTCTTTGTGAAGCACTAAGTACACTTTTGGCGCTATATAAATAAAGACATACAATACAACTGCACAGGCTCTGTTCAGTTTTCTTACACCTCTTGATTAATTGGAACAGGTCATATCAATAAAAAGTGGATATCCCTGTATTGTGAAGTACAAGCAGAGGAAGATAATTCAGGCATACGGTCTTCTCACCAAGAGATTTTATTCAGCTTAGAAACGACCAACGTTTCGACTGCCACACTGTCTTTACGAAGGTGAAGGCTGACAGGCATAAGAAAACAAGTAAATATATACCTGATTACTCACCCATGATGATGCACTGCAGCTGTCCCACGGCGCGAAAAACGGGTCCCACCGTGTTGTCACGGCGGCGATGGGGGTCCACACATGCACATCACGCAGCTCACACCAATGCGAGCCCGGCGCATGCGTGCGGCACAACTTAATGACGCCCGCACATCACAGCAGACTCGAAATCGCCTCCCCTCCGTTGCCATAGTAATATAAAGCCAAACACAGCACCATGCTCGGCGACCGGGAGGCAGTGCGTCAACAATACAGCAGAACCCCACAGAAGTGGAAAATAAAAGGATCAAATACCATGCTGTATTGTTGACGCACTGCGTCCCGGCCGCCGAGCATGGTGCTGTGTTTAGCTTTATATCACTATGGCAATGGAGGAGAGCCGATTTCGAGTCCGCTATGATGTGCGGGGCGCCATGACGATGTGCCGCATGCCTGCGCCGGGCTCACATTGGTGTGGGCTGCGTGATGCGCATGCGTGGACCCCTGTCGCCGCCGTGACAACACGGTGGGACCCGTTTTTCGCGCCGTGGGACAGCTGCAGTGCATCATCATGGGTGAGTAATGGGGTATATATTTACTTGTTTTCTTATGCCTGTCAGCCTTCACCTTGACAAAAGACAGCGTGGCAGTCGAAACGTTGGTTGTTTCTAAGATGAATAAAATCTCTTAATGAGAAGGCCGTATGCCTGAATTATCTTCCTCTACATGTGAACCTATTGGGTCTTGAAGGACATTCCCTTATTCCGTGAGCACCGGCAGTTGATGTGTTTTTTTTTTAAACGAGACATGTGCCAGTTAACCTCTTATTGTGTGAAGTACAAGCCACAATACTAAGAGGACATGTGTATCTGCGTACTAGTTATAAGCCAAATGCCATATTTTAATTGAAAAGGAGTTAGGAATCGTGAGTTTAACACCCAAAACATGTAAATACAAAAGATACATCATTTGAAGCAAGCCATATATCCTTTACAAAAGTTAGCGTTAACTTTAAAATGAATATAAATAATATAAAAGCGACACAAATATAAATTTTCTAGTTTCTGCTGTTTCTGGAACAGCACAGGGCTGTTATTTTCCTTGCTGCTGGTGGAGAAGTAGAAAGGTGGAAAATTAGTGGTTCATGACAGAAGAAATTAAAGGCTCATATTCAATAAGGCATGACTATGTTTGCTAACAATGTGCAGGCGTTCATTCAAGCAAGTTATCACATTAACTCACTGCCCCTGCCAATGAGGGCGAAACAGCCGCGTGACGTCATAGCCACGCCTCCCCCCCGTCCCGATCACCTGCTTTTCTCCTGCAGCTCAACCGCAGATCGCGGCATTCACCAGTGCGCGCGCCGCCAGGCATGCGTGCAGCAGTGAACACTGGGGCCATAGCCTTAACAGTACACATAAACCTCTCCCAGTGTCCCCCATCATGCCACACCTTGCTAACACACACACTTACAGATACACAATCTAATGAATAAACATGTACATAGGCATAGAGCATACAATTTAAATTATTTATACCTAACACTAATCAACAGTGTTTACATTTGAATGTATAGATACAGGACACTAATTCACAGAGCTTACACTCGAATGTACATAGATACAGAACACTCATTGACAGAGCTTACACTGTAATGTATGTATGAATGCATACCTTTATTTACATAGTGCTCACAGTGTACTCAGCACTGTACAAAGAAAATGCACTACAGGAAATGATAAAACAATAAGCACAACAAAGTCAATAGCAGAGGAAATTCCTGCCTCGAAGAGCTTACAATTTAAGTGGTAGGTTGAGAAACTTGCAGATACAGCAGGTGTGGGAATAAGTGCAGTAGATGGCAGCGCTTGGCAGGAGTGACTGGGACAATAGCCATAAGTCCAGGCTATTGGAATGCTTCATTTAAGAGGTGAGTTTGCAGATTTGTCTTGAAGGTGGGCAGAGACAGTGCTTGGCATATACCAAGTCTGAGGTAGATCCACAGGTAAGCTGCAGTGAGGGAAAAACGTTTAAGGCGAGCGAGAGAGCTGTAGAGGTGAAAGGGGTGGAAAGGAGACAGTTATGAGTAGAAAATAGGATACGAGCATGGGCATCATGAGAGATCAAAGCTGATATGTAGCTAATGTATATAAATACAGAACACTATTTCACAGAGCATACACTCTAATGTATAAGTGACACACACAAAAATGTATTCTGGGGAGCAAAATGTCAGTGCTCTGAGGCTGTCACTCACTGGCAAGGACTGAGATATCACGCCCCATAATCCCAAGAGGCACCCTTGGCATTGGAGTGTTCTGAATCTTTGAATTCTGGAGGCTGTCTATTCTGCTGATTCCCTGAGATATACACCTCGGCCTCATGATGCCGGGAGACACACTGTAAATCCGGGAGACACACTGTAAATCCGGGAGACACACTAAATCCGGGAGGCTGCAAGAAGATCTTAGTTGACTGGTCTGCTTTGGTCATCACAGCTGCTTGCTTAATAAGAAGCAGCTTTCAGAAATACACCAACCTTCTTTGCCCCTTGTACTTTGTTTCCACCCTTCATCATAGATTGTAAACTCCTTGAGGCAGGACCCTACAGTATTTACCCACTGTACCAGTGTATGTTGATTGGTATTGCATTCCAATTCCGTGCAGGCGCAGCAGAAAGTTTAAGTACATGATAATAAAATGTAACAATAATTTGATTTCCATTTGTTAATGTTCAGGAATTTGCTACAAGACCCAATAAACTAAATGACCCATTTTTTTCTTTCTCGCCACAGGGGTAGGACCTTGGAAGGCTCCAGCAGTACAATAGCGGGTTAAAAGGCCAAGCATAAATTAGTAGGATGAGTAATGGAAGGGTAGATGGAGTAACTGGAGGAGAGGAGGGATGATGGGAGGAGTGAAGGAGCAATGGCATGAGAATAGGAGTGATGGGAGGAGTAATCAGACAAAAGGAGGGGGTAGTAATGGTATGAGACGAGTGCTGATGGAAATAGAAGAGTAATGACAAAGGCGTGGTGATGGAAAGAGAGGAGGAGCAGTACTAGTAATAGAGGAGTGGTGAAGGGAGCAGAGGAGGAGTATGGGGCGGGGTCCGGCTCAAGGAATGTGTGTGCTGAGGCTGATGGGATGTGTTGAGTGATCTCTCCATACACAGATCTTGCAGGAGGAGGGGGATTCTGCGTTTTGTCAGCTCAGTGTCAATGAAACAGTAACTAGGATCTGTAATTTTCTGGGGCTTTTTTTTTTTTTTTTTTTTTAATGTTCACACTTGGTGTTCAGGTTTTACATCCGATGTCTGGGATCTGGGCTGTGACCCCCCCTTGTTTGCTTCACCTCCTTGTGATCTGCAAGGTGATCTGAGCCTGGCGGTGCAGCCTGTCTGCCTATTTATGTGCTTCTGCCTTGGTTGCCTATTAAGGGATTTGCAAGGCAGAGAGGATCTGAGCCAAGGCTGGTAATCATGGGGCTGCAGCCCTTGGAGTTCAGTGACTGCTACCTGGATAGCCCTTGGTTGAGGGAGAGGATACGTTCACATGAGGCGGAGCTGGATAAGACCAACAAGTTTATCAAGGACTTGCTGAAGGATGGGAAAAACCTCATGGCTGCTACCAAAAGTGAGTGTGCACTTGTTCTGCCCGCAGAGTCCCCGCTCCCCGGGCTGCTTGTGGCGTGGGAATTGCACTTCTCGTGCCCATAAATCGTACTTGCATCGTGATTTGGTGTTTCCTGCCACTCGTGGAAGTGGTAGGGGGAAACATTCATATTTACACCACAAAAATTCTAGCACATCTAAGTAGAATAAAATGTACATAAAGACAACGTAAGGAAAGTAGCTGCCGGCCAGGGGGCTCCTCGCTTGGCGACTGTCTTTGCCACTTCCTTTCCCCATGTTATCGTTAAAGTTTAGACTTCTAGAGGCAGAAGTCCCCTTTAAATTGCATGACGTTTTGTGATCTATGATATTCGTGTGTGATAACTTGTTATATTTCTTTCATGTGCATATGCTTTCATTTTGTATTTATACTTTTGTGAATAATATGGTAACATCTCATAAATATGAGATATATCTATATATAAAAAAAAATCTCATATTATACCCAAACAAACCCATGGCTCTGAATAAAGGAGGCAGCACGCGGGCAAGTGAAAACATTATATTGTAGAAAAAGAAATCCAACATATTGGTCCCTATATCAGGACCTTCACCAGGGTTTTTTTACTTGCCTGCAATTTGCTGCCTATTCATTTATCCCAAGACATGGGATTGGGTAATGTATACTCTCATTTGATTGCTTTGATGCATGCACTTGCCATTACATGCCAATGTTTGTTTTTGGTGTGCCTACTGTATCGTGTGTGTGTGTGTGTGTGTGTGTGTGTGTATATATTTCAGCAGCAACCTTTGTCAATCCACTGCTAGATGAAGGCCTCCCCAAGGTACGTGTGTTATTTTGAGTGCTTTAGGGTATCTTTTTGTCGTGTGTGTGTGTGTGTGTGTGTGTATACACACACACACACACACACACACACACGTACGTCTTTATTTATATAGCGCTTCACAGTAGTAATACACAGGGTAATCAAATAAATAACAGGTCATGGGAATAAGTGCTTCAGACATAAAAGTAACATTGAAGAATTAGTCCCTGCTCTGAGGAGCTTACAATCTAATTGGTAGGGAGAATGTACAGAGACAGTAGGAGGGAATTCTGGTAAGTGCGTCTGCAGGGAGCCAAGCTTTATGTATCATGTGTCTAGTATTATCCACATTGCTATTCATATGCTTCTTTAAGCAAGTGTGTCTTAAGGTGTGTCTTAAGGTGGATAGAGAGGGTGCTAGTTGGGTATTGAGGGGAAGGGCATTCCAGAGGTGTGGGGCAGTCAGCGAAAAAGGTTTAAGGCAGGAGAGGGCTTTAAATACAAAGGGGGTAGAAACAAGACATCCTTGAAGAACACAAGAGTCGGGATGGTGCATAACGAGAAATTAGGACTGAGATGTAAGGAGGGGCAGAAGAGTGTAGAACTTTAAAAGTGAGGAGGAGAATTGGGTATGAGATGCGGGATTTGATCGGAAGCCAGGAGAGGGATTTCAGGAGGGGAGACGCGGAGGCAGATTTAGGCTACGTCCATACGACTGCAGCCGTGCTGAGGCGCGCGTAGGCTGAGGGAAAGCAGGTGCTGTCCCTGGCCTTGGTCCGGGGGCGTGTCGGGGGCGGGCCAGTGACGTCACGGAGCTGGTTCGCCCTCATTGGGCGAACCACTCACGTGACCGGCCCTGCGCTCCCTTGAGCGCTTGAATTTAAAATTTTGGTAAGACTTACGCTTCTGCACGCTTGCGTAAGCGAGCCCCTGCTAAAGCCGCTCTCATTGCGGCTGCAGGGGCTCAGTGCCGAGCGTGAGCGCGTCCCAGCACGGGTCAGCGCATAAGCGCTGACCCTGGACGCAGCCTTAGGAAAGAGCAGAGCAATTCTGGCAGCAGTTTTAAGGATGGATTGTAGGGGAGACAGATGAGGCAGGAAGGCCGGACAGCAGGAGGTTGCAGTAATCAAGACGGGAGAGAATGAGGGCCTGAGTCACAGTTTTAGCAGTCGAGCAATAGAAGAAAGGGCGTATCTTTGTGTTATTACGGAGGAAAAAGCGACAGGTTTTAGAAACGTTTTGAATGTGAGAGAGGAGTCGAGTGTGACCCCTAGGCAGCGTGCTTGGGCTACTGGGTGAATGATCGTACTTCCAACAGTAATGTGGAAGGAGGTAGTAGGGCCAGGTTTGGGAGGAAGTATAGGGAGCTCTGTTTTTGCCATGTTGAGTTTAAGGCGGTGGAGGGCTATCCAAGATGATATAGCAGAGAGACATTCAGAATATATTTTCTCTCCAGCATGCAGCACTATATAAACACCACATTCCCCTTTCTGTGCACACAGTGTTTGTGTGTTATGGATTTCTTTAATGGCGACTGATTTGAAATGCATTATTATGGGTACCCAACCTATAACCCTCAACTCCCTGGTATTTATCATTAAATTTACAAATAACAGTCCTGTTGAGGAATCCTCTAGTGCAGGTGTGCGCAAACTTGGCCCCCCTCCTTACCATGTCTCCAGCGTCAAATGATCCGCAGGGTCACGTCACGTTTCCATGGCATTTAATTGCCTTGGGGAAGACCGCGGGGCCTCTGCAACCGCCACGCACCCCTGCTCTAGTGGAGGATATATGTACAGTACGGTATGTTTAAAAAAATAAAAAATGTGAGCCATTTACAAAAAAATTGGATTAAGGCCGAGTCCATGGTGCAGGCGCGATGGAGCGCATGTCGTCACGCGTGCCTGTCTGCCGAGCGATTTTATGGACTACAGATCCTCGCGACAGGGAGGCATGACTGAGGACGTCACGGAGTGTGTTCGCCCTCATTGGACGAACCGCTCACGTGACCTGGCCGTCGCACAACAAAATCAAATTATTTTGTCGCGTAAAAAAACAGCTGCGCCATCGTGCGCATTATGGTCGTCCTCATTGAGGAATGGCCTTTTGTTGCCGTCACGCTAAGCATGGACTCGGCCTAAGGGTTCATGGCTATATATGAGTTAATAATAAACATAAAACACAAAGCTGCAATTTTGGGTAATATCTAATGAGCTCTTGCTTTCCTTAAAGTTATAACTTTTTTTTTTTTTGTTTAAATCATGAGAAGCAAGTTATGGGAGCCGAAAGCAAGCAAAATGGCCTGAAATCTCCCTCATTCATAGGATGGTGATACATAATATGTATTTAATATATTTCAGAGTATATGTATTTCGGCAAAACTAATGCACAAAAAATGCACCAAATGGGAATGTTGTTATTTCTGTGATGTCTAGTGCAGTGTATTGCACCAGTTGTGCCACGAAGAAATGTAGATACGAAGGGGGTAACTATATATGTAAGCCAAAGGGGCTCGTATTGTCTTGCGGCCGCACCGGAATATATCAAATAAGGCCCAAAGAGCCTGTACTTTTAGAACTTGCCGGTTCCAGGCCCTTCTGCCTTTTATGTATGTATTTATTTATTCATACTTTGCATAGGCAAATAGAGGTTTTAATAAATTAAAAAAGGGCACCTATTATGCTTCTTTGACAAGCCTTGACATTGCCTTATACAGCACGTTGGCACTTAAAACGGTTCCAGATCCAACACAAGCATATCATTGTACCAGGGCATGTGAAGAAAGTGGTATTTTTCATGACAAATGCATCAATATAGTAAAAGTTAGAAATACCAAAATTAAAAAAAATGTTTTAATACTATTTGTGCAGAAAATACACTGTTTTCAGTTTTGGCATACAGGATCTCCATCTCATTTTATAACCTGAACATTGTGACTTCAATTGGTACAGTATGTGATTTCAGAACGGTTTATGTCGGCATAGACACTCTCTTTTTTTGCTTATTGTATTCATTGCTTTTTGCAACATAGTTTTAACCAGTGGGTATTTTTATATGTCCCTATGCGGTATGTAACACAAGTGAGCCAGAAGTGATAGACTTTACAGATAAATGGACTGTAGTCATCTTTTTTTAATTGTGTACTGTAAGATGTTTAAGAAACTATGCTGAGTTTATATTTTGTTTGCACTTTGATTTTTTTTTTTTTGGGGGGGAAAAAAAAATCAGCATGGAATCCGGATGCAAGGTTGTCGCTTTGTGTAAAAGAATACGTTTAATTTGAGTGGAGAAGAAAGTGAATCCTTTTTATAGTTTAAGCGCATCTGGTGTGTAGTTGTACTGTATGACTTAATGCCACTCTTCATCTCTCTGAAGCAAGTGAACTTGTGAAAATCTTTATGCCAGTGTTTAATCCTGGTATCTTCTGGACCGGGGTGCTGCCTGAGTGAAGTTAGAATTCAGGGTTGAGCTGAAACCGCGATTTATGTGGGACGCAGAGTCACAATGTCTCAGAGGTGGCACAAGCTCAAATGATGTGCTATGTTTACTATATATGTCTTCTATATCATGAGAGCTCTGGATAAGAGCTGTGAGTTTCTCCAGGTGAGCACTCCTCACTTTAGAGTATTGTGTGCAGCGCAGCAAGCAGTGTGTTTCATCTTCTACCTCTCCTAGCTCACATCGCTGGCACAGTCTCATCTCCCAGGGCTTCCAGTTCTGTCTGTGTCTGCCTGTTTCTATTTCCAGGCCATGGGCACTCATTCTGTACTGACACAGGGTCTGTCTCTGCTTTGGGTAATTTACCTTCAAGTTGGAAGGGTGCCAGAATGTATAGGTCTCCAGCTTCTTTGAGCGCTGGATAGCATTTTTACACTGACACATACTGTTGGTTTTTTTTTTTTTGGGAGGTTGTTGCTCTGTGTGTGGTTTTGTTCTGGGAGAAAGAGGACAAGTTGTTTGAGGGCACAGTTTTTAGTGAAGAACTGTGTTGTTGTTTTTTTTCAATTGCTATGTAGGAGTAAGACTGTGGATGACAGTTAAGGTGAGCTCATAATGTCAGTGCTCTCTTCTGTACAGTGAGCAGTAGAGTAAAGCAGCTCAGCCCGGCATGCATTGTTTGATATACTCCTGTGTACTTTGGAGAAGGTGCTTGCAGAATTCCAGATGCAGTATTTCGGTTGGGCTGGTATCTCGTTTTGGAAAGTCTGGGTATGTCAGAGGACCTCACACGTCACTGCCATACAGAAGGGTGGATGTGAGGATGCTGTTGACTCTTAATGGTGGTTTGGGGTGGTGCAGCTGTTTCCTTATTGCATAGAATGCCAGCCTGTACCACACTTCTACATCGACATTTTCGCGTCATGGATTCATATCCCTTACATTGTGGTGTCAGCACATGCTTTGTGTTCACTTGTTCCACTGGCAGTTCCTCTTCTGAAATCCCACAAGGTACACTAAATAGGCTTAATTTGTTAATCGGCTCAGATCCCTGTCTGCACCACTGAAAGCAGTATAGTTTAATCAGCATAGTAGTGGCCACCATTCCTTGTTTGGGGTTTTTATACTTGTAAACTCATTATAAATATTGTCTCACCCCAGGGTTCCTCAGGGGTGCTGATCAAGCTGTGGCTTCCTGTTTGTAATGTGCGATATGATTAGAACGGGAGGAGTCGCTCGGTCTAGATGTTGCTGCCTTTTTGAAGTGCATGAACCCATTTTGATTCCCAGTGTCAGCTGCTCAGGCACCAACTCTAGATTGTAAGCTCTACGGGTCAGTGACTCGCGCCTGCAAAATTATGTACAGCGCTGCGTTCAATGTCGGCGCTATATAAGAAAAAGTAAATATTATTGCCATCAAGTTTTACCCACGTCATGCATCTAACCACCTTAAAGATGCAGTTTCACAGGTCCTAAACTAAGGACAGTGATATATTTAATAGGTTCAAATTTGGTGACATTCCCACTTAGCGGGTCCAAAATGTCCATATTTAAAACGCTTTGTATAATTGACTTCCTTAGACGATCCATTCACCTTTCAAGTGATTCACCCTTTAAAGTAAAAGTTTAACTTATTTGCATTCTACTGAATTCAATTAATATAACGTACGTTTATCTGTTTGACTAATGATGGCTTAGTAATTACTTTGCAAGGAAAAAAAAAATAATCTGCCCGATTTTTATTTTTTATTTTTTAAGATTATAAAACCATTTGAAAAGTATTTGCTTCAAATTTTATCTTAAGATACCTTTTTGTCTGACCCATTTAACTTATTGCATACTGTATATACCACTGTGTTTAGGTCACTTTAGTTATAGGAGGGCCTGCCCATTTAACCCTTCTGATGCCGGAGTAGCGTTCGCGAGGCTGTGACCGGCTCTCGGTGATGTGAAGCGGAGGGAGCTCCATTTCCGTTTCAATCGCTTTCAGACAGCGATTTTAATAGCATGACTTTGCCTTAATGGCATTGGGGCCCCTGGCGTTCAGGGAACATCCTAAGGGCAGTAAAGAAAATCAAGACCAGTATCATTCTGAACTGTGTTGTTATTTGTCATTCTTGTTCCACCTGCGTGATAAATTAATAAAATGTGCCCAAGCATCCTCAATAACCAACCAGAAAGACAATGGTCATAACACGCATGTGCACATACAACCACATTAAACATAGTACAGTATTTACAAACCTTGGCAGGATAATGTTAATGGTGGTTGGTGATGGCTCAAGCTTCCATACCATTATCAGAGCTCAGGGAATCCTAGTGTGACTGCACAATTTCAGGGCCGCTGGCTGTGAATGAGATGAGCATGTGTTACATTTATAACTGGATATAGTGCATCATTTGTAGGATTTCCTTCACCAGCTTCACTCTTACAGATATTGTCTCCTTGGGGTAAGCACATGTCCTTATCTGTATACAGATACATCCTTGTAGTAAATGCCACAAGCTGATTTTGGAAGTGGGCATAATCTATTGACAGTGGCATGCCTTCTCCTATGAATGGACAGCACATTTGTAAAGGGCAGTGTGTCTTCTTTCTCTTGCAGCTGTATATTTGTGTAAGTGTTGACATTAAAGCATGGTTACAGGTCTGACAGCGTTTGATGCACTCTACAATAATGTGGAGTAATTTTATATGGTTTCTTCCTTTTTTACTGCCATATACCCAGTGTTTTCCAACCAGGTTTCCTAGGAATCATTGGGTTGCTCGGGCATCCCTAAAGGGTTCCCTGTAATTTTTAGGTCCTTTTTAAAATTGTACCAAATACAGAAGACTTTATAATACATGTAACCTCGCACACATTATTAGACAGGGTTGGGGTTCCTTACAATCAGGGCCGCAGACAGATTTCCCGGGGCCCAGGACTAGAGTTATGACCGGGGCCCCCAGGTTTTACAAAATTAAGCTTAACCAACCCCACACTGATGAGACCCATTAAGGTTGAAACGGCTGTCTGCGGGTGGGTTTACTGGCTATGCATCTTAACCCAGGATGTGCTCAAAGCTGTGAAACGCAGCAAGCAAAAGCTTACAGTGCACCATGTTATATTGTTTTGAAACAAAAGGTGAAACTGTGCTCATTTGCATGTCATTTCCCAGAATCCCTTGCTGCAGTGGAAGCGCTGGGTAATAATGGTGAAAGGCAGGGTTGCAGACCTGTCTAAGACATGCAAATGAGCATACAGTAATATTTCCATTTGCTATATGCTTTACTGTGGAGGGTTTTTGTCACTATTTTTACCAACCATAACGTGTGTGTGTGTGTGTGTGTGTGTGTGTACACCCCACTCCCCAAATACATATAAATTAAAAACAAATACATAGACATTACAGTCCGGCGGGCGGACAAAGCAGTTGCCGCCAGACCCAGCTGCAGGCCTCTCCCTCTGTCCCACGCCGAGCTTCCTACGCTGCCACGTGGTGGGCCTCTCTGATGTCAGCGCATGGGAAATAAGCTTGGCCCAGCTTCCGGCATGAGAGGGAGGCTCGGCGGCATCGATAGGTCGGGCCCAACTGCTTTGTCTGGCCATCGGGTCCGGGACACTGGTCACTGCTGTCCCCCTCCCCCTGTTGGCGGCCCTGCTTACAATGCATCTCATCTCAGACACACTATTGGAGAGGGTTGGAGTTCCTCTGAATTTCACATAGGGTTTCTTAACCAAAAAAAAGTTTGGAAAACACTGATCTCGCCCCCCTGACGGCTCTCCACCCCTGCTCTGTCCCAACCCCCCTCCCCCCCTCTCTCACAACTCCTGCTCTGGCGTCAAATGTGCCATGGCAACGCGATGTCACGTGACCCAAATGGTGCCGGGTTACCATGGCAACGTGTTGCCGAAGACCAGGTAGGAGAAGTTAAATGCCTTGGCGGAGAGTGTGGGACCTCTCTAACTGTAGTGCACACCCCTGATTAAACCAATAGTATTAAACAGGAGGAGAGTTTTTTTGGAAGTGTATAGTCAAACACAGGCTTGCTCAAACGGGTGTAGTAACTAGACCAAAGTGAATCTATTTACTGACAGCATGTTTAGCAGGCTACATTTAGCTGATTTAACCTTTAAACACATTGTCTGTAGATTTACTCTTGTAAATTATAATGTTTCCAAGCTAAACAAATACTGTGTGTTTTTACAATCTTTATACAGTTTTACAGTCTTTACAGACTTTAGTTTTTACAGGCTTTCGTGATAAGATTTGCGTGTCTCAAATCTACAGGTAATCGTTTTTTTCCATTTGTTCTTTGTAAAGTAGTTTTTGATGCTATAATTAGCCAAACAGATAAACATCTGTAGGTGATTTGATTTAAAAAAACAAAAACAAAAACCATATTAAACCAGAGGGGTATCACAAGGTTTAAACAAGCCACTGTCCTTGGTTCACTTTTATCCAAAGAGGAACTACTCCTTCAAACATCTTGTCATATTTAGGCTCTGTGTGTAACTGGCAAGGGAATAGAAATGCCCCCCTATCCATTCCGATCGCCCTGGGGGAGGAAGAAAGCTGTCAGAACAGCAGAAAACCTGCCTTTCCAGGACAAGGCGGGCGTGTATTTAGGCTCTTGTGCTGGTTCTTAAACACCACCAGGGCACTCAATGGGTTAAACAAATATACTCATGCTCAAAGCAAACATTTGGCTTTTCTTTGGAAATTAACTCCTTTATTGCCAGAGGGAGTTGGAGGCCCCTCTGACAGCAGAGAGGTTACGGACATTTCTGTTTTCTGCAAGGAATCTACGTGCGCTGGTAAGTTTTGAGGAAGAGGAAAGCGTGGGGGCACTAATGCTGGGCTTTAAGGTGCAATCATATGTACCCAGCCAAAAAAACGTTGTAAATGCATTAATTTGCCAACTTCCTTAAACTAATTTAACCATATAGAAGTCTTGTTAAAATTTTTTTGCATTTTCTATTGGCATCTGTATAGGGGAGTGTTTGTCAATCAAGTGTGTTCTTTACTCTTATCCCACCATGTCCTCATCAATGAATCAATAAAGATGAGGGGAGTGGGAGAGGGGCTCTGGCTGCGCAAACCCTTGTTGAACACACCGCCACATCACACAAAAGGGAGCGACCTAGTGGAAATCACACCCCTCCCAAGTCTCAATCATGTTTACAAACATTATTACAAAAATGATCTAAAAAGAATTAGAAGTGCCAGATGTTTGTAAAAAGCATAAATCACCCAGATGTAACCCACTAAATGAACAGGCCATGTAAAAGATGCAGGTCCTTAGAGGGGACCGTACTGGAGGGTATATATCTCTGGAAGCAGGGGGTAACTCTGCTGAACTTGAGGTTCAGTTTCGGAGACCTCCTGCTTCCCACCAATTCTTAAAAAAATAAATAAATCGCCCTAGGCAGAACTGCTCCTTTGGACATGTGATTGCCATTACTGGACTTTGAGCCTTGAAGACACTTACCCTTTAACACATAGGAGGAGTAACCTAGCTTCCCAAGGTTGCCAATAAATGACAACCTTAAAGAGACTGTACCTTTTTGTAAGATGAATGTTCTTGCTGCCATTGTTCGTAGCGTGCATTAAATACCGGACCTTAAGGAATAATTTGTACGGTTCAGCAATGGATGTAATGTCATTTTTCACTTTCAGTGATTTTTATTCAATGTTATGCTTACTGATCTAGTTTCTAAAATGTATAAAGTAGATTTAATAGTACAAATACAAAAAAAAAAGAGGTAATTTTCTAATCTGTTTTCATTGTTTTGTTGTGTGACCTGTTAAAAAAAATAAAAATAAAAAGTAGTAGTTTCAGATATTTGTTACGCTGCATTAAAAGTTTGTGGGAGAGTTCTTCTTTCAAGACATTTCCAACCAGTTATTCCCTCTTGTGAAGTGACATGTTTTTAAAAAGACTGGTGTCCCTGCGCTGTTCTAAAGCTCCCGCGTCATGTTGGCCAATAGGAGGAAATGAGGGATGACGTCACAGCTTCCTATTGGCCCGCAGGACTTTTATACCAGCCGGGGCTCCTACCAGCTGCATCTACGGAGGGAAGTATCTCTGGAAGCAGGGGGCCACCGGAGCTTAAATCAATGTGGTGCAGCTACGCAAACCCCCTGCTTCAAACTTACTAAACAAATAGTGTAGCCAGGAGTACTCCTTTTTTTTAGGATTCGTTATAAAGTACATTTATATATATAAAAAAAAAAACGTAAAATAGTTGTACTTCCTTGTAAATAAAATAGGATGAGTTCCATTTAAGTTGTCTACTAATTTCAAAGAATAGTATTAAACAATGAGTAAAACATTGCCAGAGGAACATCCTGTAAGGTTGATCAGTCAACGCAGACCGTGTGAATAAGATTCACACCTATGTTGCGTAACCATCCGGCTGTTGCACAATTCACAGCCTCAGGTGGTTCTATATAGCCAACTAAAAGGCTGTGGTGCCATTTTTTATTAGATTTGGTGGTCATTTGTTCTTTTCACTATACAGTACTTACAGATGTGGATGCACCCCCCCCCCCTCTAATATGCTGTATGCAATGGATGCAGACTTGCCAACATTGAGCCCATGAATATACGTTAGCTACAATAGGTCCATGGTGCCTGTCAATGTGAGATACAGGCGCTATGCAATTTAGTGTACACCTCCTCTAAAGGCACGAGAACACAAGCCTTTTATTATTTCCAGACATTTTAGTAATAAAACGCTTTCTGGATTTGTGTGTATCTATACATTTGAAACAAAATATAAATAGATCTGCTCCAAAAAAGGAAACATTATTAAATGACGATCAAAAAATATATAACAGGAGTGTGTTAGACCTAGGGGGCAGTGGCGCATACAGAGGACCCGCGCGCCTCCCTTAGGCATTTAAATTAACCGGGGATTGCGCAAGGCCTCTGTAAGGCTATAAAGCGCATAGCATCACGCGCCTGTTGCTCAAGCGATCTTTGTACTGTGATCCAAGGTGCGGCAGATGCGTCACCAGGCCGATTCGTCCTCTGGCTGAACCGCTCACGTGACACGACTGTCGCGCAGAAGTACAAAATAAATTGTCTTTAAAAAAAAAAAACTCTGCCGTACGGTTGCTCTTCATCACGCCCGTGCGCACTATGGCCAGCTCGACAGAGCTGCTGCACTTTGTTCGCACAGCAAGTAAAATCGCACGCGCCGTTGCGCTCACTATAATCGCAGCCTTCGTCCTCTGACCTTATCTCCAGTGGCTTGAGATTTGGCACGGGGTCACATGATGTCGCGTTATCAATGCGTCGTCTCTTGTCATCAGAAATGCCGAATACAAGGAAAGAGGGGGAGTGGGCGGCAGTGGGGTGCAGAGGGAAAACATTGCGCACCCCTGAGTTAGACTACAGGAGCAACAACAAGATGCCCAGAAAAGTCCACAGCACTAACCCAGAAGAGTATTTACATGAGACACTTCCCAAACCAGGACGTACGCTGGAGGCTCTGCTCCCCCAGACAGAGGATTACCACAAGCCTGATGGACACAGCCCTGTATACCAGGGACCAGCCTTCCAACCCTGCAGGGGAAATTAATGCTGCTGTTGCAGTATCCAGAACGGATCACTTGGACACCAAGGACACAGTTCCCCAAACGCAGCCCTAAGGATCTGCCTGGTGATACAGGCAGAAACGTAGAGTCCTATTGCGTCTAAAAGGGAACTCCTGTGAGACGTCCGAAGATTCCGAGCGACCTTAACCGGAAGCTACACCAGCTGACACCTCACGGCGATCATCAAAGCGTTACGGAGGTGGTGAGATCGCCGTCCTGCTCATGACTGTGCTTGTCATTGTTTTAACTGCCTAAAAGAGTGGCCACCTAGTAAGTGCACACTCTATAGGCCAGGTCCTTATTTTATGTTTAGATAAAGTTTTTAGAAAATATATCTGCACTATGGTGGTCTTTGTTTTCTCTCTTTGGAGGTAAACCCACACACCTATGTTCACCTTTTTGTATGCAGTGCCACTGATTGGATTCTGCCATTATATACTCAGAAACATGTGAGTATCAATATTGAGGATTTCTACACTCCCATTTTCTCCATTTCTAGACATATTACACAATTGACATATATATATATATATATATATATATATATATGTGTGATATCCCCCGTTCCCTCCTCCCGCTTCTATCGAATTACCTGATGAGACGTGGATAGTCTCTTTTTGAAAATTGAGTAGAGGTTCACAACTATTAATATACACATCACTGTTATCAATTGCCGATTAGTTAAAATCGTAACTTGTCACTTTATACCACAGCACTTTTATTGTCACGTGCACATATACTGTATGGTTTACACTTTTGAATTAGTGTGATTCACTGTTTTTTTTTGCCAGTAGAGAGCACCATCCTACATATCCTTCCTTCACATTACATGACTGTCAGGGCATACAGCAAACAAAATTGACAGGAAAGTTTTAGGCCTCCATTGGCTTTTCGGCCTAAAACATTGCTGTCAATGTTATTTGCTGTATATCCTGATACTGTCTTGTAAATGTACCCCCCTCGCGCTCTTCCTTTCCCCCCCCCCTCGCGCTCTTCCTTTCCCCCCCCTCGCGCTCTTCCTTTCCCCCCCCTCGCGCTCTTCCTTTCCCCCCCCTCGCGCTCTTCCTTTCCCCCCCCTCGCGCTCTTCCTTTCCCCCCCCTCGCGCTCTTCCTTTCCCCCCCCTCGCGCTCTTCCTTTCCCCCCCCCTCGCGCTCTTCCTTTCCCCCCCCCCTCGCGCTCTTCCTTTCCCCCCCCCCTCGCGCTCTTCCTTTCCCCCCCTCGCGCTCTTCCTTTCCCCCCCCTCGCGCTCTTCCTTTCCCCCCCCTCGCGCTCTTCCTTTCCCCCCCCTCGCGCTCTTCCTTTCCCCCCCCTCGCGCTCTTCCTTCCCCCCCCTCGCGCTCTTCCTTCCCCCCCCCCTCGCGCTCTTCCTTCCCCCCCCCCTCGCGCTCTTCCTTCCCCCCCCTCGCGCTCTTCCTTCCCACCCCCCTCGCGCTCTTCCTTCCCCCCCCCTCGCGCTCTTCCTTCCCCCCCCCCCTCGCGCTCTTCCTTCCCACCCCCCTCGCGCTCTTCCTTCCCACCCCCCTCGCGCTCTTCCTTCCCACCCCCCTCGCGCTCTTCCTTCCCACCCCCCTCGCGCTCTTCCTTCCCACCCCCCTCGCGCTCTTCCTTCCCACCCCCCTCGCGCTCTTCCTTCCCACCCCCCTCGCGCTCTTCCTTCCCACCCCCCTCGCGCTCTTCCTTCCCACCCCCCTCGCGCTCTTCCTTCCCACCCCCCTCGCGCTCTTCCTTCCCACCCCCCTCGCGCTCTTCCTTCCCACCCCCCTCGCGCTCTTCCTTCCCACCCCCCTCGCGCTCTTCCTTCCCACCCCCCTCGCGCTCTTCCTTCCCACCCCCCTCGCGCTCTTCCTTCCCACCCCCCTCGCGCTCTTCCTTCCCACCCCCCTCGCGCTCTTCCTTCCCACCCCCCTCGCGCTCTTCCTTCCCACCCCCCTCGCGCTCTTCCTTCCCACCCCCCTCGCGCTCTTCCTTCCCACCCCCCTCGCGCTCTTCCTTCCCACCCCCCTCGCGCTCTTCCTTCCCACCCCCCTCGCGCTCTTCCTTTACCCCCGCCCTCGCGCTCTTCCTTTACCCCCGCCCTCGCGCTCTTCCTTCCCACCCCCCTCGCGCTCTTCCTTTACCCCCCCCCTCGCGCTCTTCCTTTACCCCCGCCCTCGCGCTCTTCCTTTACCCCCGCCCTCGCGCTCTTCCTTTACCCCCGCCCTCGCGCTCTTCCTTTACCCCCGCCCTCGCGCTCTTCCTTTACCCCCGCCCTCGCACTCTTCCTTCCCCCCCCTCGCGCTCTTCCTGCCCCCTCGCGCTCTTCCTGCCCCCCGCGCTCTTCCTTCCCCCCCCGAGCTCTTCCTCCCCCTCGCGCTCTTCCTCCCCCCCGCGCTCTTCCTTTACCCCCGCCCTCGCGCTCTTCCTTTCCCCCCCGCCATCTTCCTTTCCCCCCGCCCTCGCGCTCTTCCTTCCCCCCCCTCGCGCTCTTCCTGCCCCCTCGCGCTCTTCCTGCCCCCCGCGCTCTTCCTTCCCCCCCCCTCGCGCTCTTCCTTCCCCCCTCACGCTCTTCCTTCCCCCCTCGCGCTCTTCCTTCCCCCCCCGAGCTCTTCCTCCCCCTCGCGCTCTTCCTCCCCCCCGCGCTCTTCCTTTACCCCCGCCCTCGCGCTCTTCCTTTCCCCCCCGCCATCTTCCTTTCCCCCCGCCCTCGCGCTCTTCCTTTCCCCCCGCCCTCGCGCTCTTCCTTTCCCCCCCGCCCTCTTCCTTTCCCCCCCCGCCCTCGCGCTCTTCCTTTCCCCCCCCCGCCCTCGCGCTCTTCCTTTCCCCCCCCGCCCTCGCGCTCTTCCTTTCCCCCCCCCCGCCCTCGCGCTCTTCCTTTCCCCCCCCCCGCCCTCGCGCTCTTCCTTTCCCCCCCCCCGCCCTCGCGCTCTTCCTTTCCCCCCCCACCCTCGCGCTCTTCCCTTCCCTCCCGCCCTCGCGCTCTTCCTTTCCCCCGCGCCCTCGCGCTCTTCCTTTTCTCTCCCCCCACCCCGCCCTCGCGCTATTTCTTTCCACCGGGACTACTGCTTCTCTGCTAGCGCTCTCAAGGAACATTCCAGACCCTGTAACCTGACACCCCTTCACCTGTGTTCTACCTCTCAGCCTGCCTATATAAACTTCCCCTTACTGTCAGTCAGTGCCTGTTTATACTGGTTCCTCCAGCTTGTGCTAGGTTCCTGTGTTTGCTGCTACTATTGCTGTTGTCCTGTTTCTGTCTCCTCGCTGCTGAACTCTGCCTGTGACCCCGACCACGCTCCCTGGTGTTTCTGCCACTGGGATCCATTCCAACCGTTGCCAGAATAAAGGGGAACTACAATGGATTCCGCCGGAACAGACCTGACCCAGGCTCAGACGATTAACGACTTGCCACGTACCATGGTTGGCTGCCAAGAACATGTTTTGAACCATCTTGGTCATATGGAAGAACATGGGGCCCGCCAGGAAGAACGTGTCGCCTCCGCAGAATCTGAAGTAAGTGAACTGCGTGCGGCTGTTATCGCTGCATTTGATCAAAACGCTGTGCCTGTGCAAACCATGTCCCGTGTACCCCTTCCGGATTTTTTTGGGGGGAAAAAACAAAAATTTCAGGGTTCCCTTAGCACAATGTTTTTGTTTGCCATCTCCAGGATGACTGGATTGATTTTCTACCGCATAGCTGAATTTTCATACAACAACTCACATCATTTATCGATGTTTTTCATACCCCCTGCAGAAACCACTCCGTGAGAAACAATTTCCTGGACGGAAACTTCCTCCTCCTGACCCTGTCCTTGTGGATAACTAAGAGGAATTCATTGTGGAGATCATTTTGAATTTCAGGTTACACCAAGGGAGACTACAGTACCTGGTCCAGTGGGGGGGGCTATGGCCCAGAGGAGAGGTCCTGGGAACCCAAAGAGTTTGTACATGCTCCACGACTAGTCGGAGCCGTTCAACGGAGATATCCAGACAAGCCTAGGAAGGATCGTCCGGAGAACGCACTTGGGAGGGGGGAGTAATGTTCTAGCCTGCAATACCCATGCTTATCCACTGGGACTGCTGCTGCTCTGCTAGCTCTCTCAAGGAACATTCCAGACTGTGTAACCTGACACCTCTGGACCTGTGTTCTGCTTCTCAGCCTGCATATATAAACTTCCCCTTCCTGTCAGTGCCTGTTTATACTGGTTCCTCCAGCTTGTGCTAAATTCGTGTGTTTGCTGCTACTATTGCTGTTGTCCTGTTTGTCTCCTCGCTGCCGACCTCTGCTTGTGACCTCGACCGCGCTATCTGCCGCCTGCCTCCGACCTCTGCTTGTGACCCTAACCACGCTCCCTGCTGTTCCTGCCACTGAAATCCACTCCAGCCGTTGCTCAACCCTTGACACTTTGGCGGTTCTTGAAGAGGCCACATATGCCCAGAGGGGACTCAACAGGCCATTGGACCAACTCCATTAGATGGTTCATATGTGGCCTCACTACAAATGGCCCAAGGTGGTATGTAGAGTCAGAGAGAGGGACCCATCTTCCCATCAGATGGAAATTAGCACATTCTTTATGGGCCCTTATTGAAGTCACCCTGAAGATGGCGTCCGTAAGTAATCAATGGAATTAAGCCTCAGCACCTCCCCAGCAGGCTGAGCTAGGGGAGTAGGTTCAGAGAGCATCAGGAAGAATGCAGTCATGTCTATACCAAGTTCCCAATGTGTATTGTTCTAACATTAAAGCTGATTTTTAATGAATAAAGTTCCTTGCACCCATCATTGCTACATCATTGCCCAGCCACATGAATCCAGCACCCTCATAAGGTAACCCCCCACCTTACCTTTGTGCTGGCGTCAAATGACGCAGCGGTGTCATTGGTGCTGCGCGAACAAAGTGCAGAAGCTCCAGCGGGCGCGATGAGCCGCAGATTTTTCAAAAGACAAATTATTTTGTTTTTTCGCACAGTGGCCGCTTCACGTGAGCGGTTCAGCCAATGAGGGCGAGCCAGGTTGGTGACTCGTCTGCCACTCCTCCCCATTGTCTCCAGCCTTGGTGCACCCATCGCTCAGGTGACGACATGCGCTCCATTGTGTGTGCCTACTGTAATCTCCATCTTAAGTGTCTGCATTCTACTTGAAAGTCAATAACATACCTTTCTTGCCCTCTCTTGTCTTGTGTCGAGCAGTTATCCCATAATCTTAACTTCCTGAAAAACTTAATTTAGCTTACTTTTGAATGAGTGACCAGACATGGGATGACTGTTTTATTCTTAGTCTATCTGAATGAATGAGAACGAGTAGAAGTGTAGTGATAAAAAGCCTACTTTATTCTTTTGTAGGAATGGGATGTACTATAAGGCCAAGTTCAGGGGTGGCTGCTACGGACGCTTGCGTCCGTGCGCGCCTCCCCCGCGTGCTCCTGCAGCCCGACGATCTGTGCCCAGGCTGCAGGAGTTGGGTCGTGGCGTTTGGGGGCGTGCCGAACGTGTCACGGAGCTGGTTCGCTGAACCAGCTCACGTGACTGCCGCCCCAAATATAATTTTGGGTTGTAGTGGCAAAGTGTGACGGCGTCAACGCTGCACTTTGCCGCCGGTGGAGTTTTCAGTTTCAACACTCCCACCGAATAACCCGAATTGCGACGGACGGACGTGCGCAAACGCACGTCGAGTAGCAGCCACCCTGAACTCGGCCTAACAGATACTATAATTTGCAAGAACATGATGGTAAAGTGCATAAATCTTCTTTTTTTTCTTTGCGTGTGTGTGTGTGTATGGACCCACTGTGTTTTTTTTTTTTTTTTTTTTGTTTTTTTTATTATTAAAAACAAGAACCCTGGGTAATAGCACATTCTTACTTTACCTTTTGGGGCAATAGGCATTAAAAGTGCATACTTTGGTCTGTCTGTTCCCATAATATTGTTTGGTGATTCACCCTTTTGTATGAATCTTTCCATGTTTGCATGAAGTTCGATGACTCATCGTGTTTTTAATATTTGTGAGTGTTTTGAGGTTCAGATTATTCCGTTGTTTTTCTTCCTTCTATGTAATTTAATGCAAACTGAAATGACCACATTATGTTGTTTTTTTTCTTATTATTTTCACAATAACATGCAAGTAAAGATTTTGAATGGAACACATTTACTAAGCAGTGTTGTTATAAGATGCCATCCGTCCCATGCAGTATGACATAACACTGATTAGTGTGTGCCTTACTAGCTGAAAAAGTGTTTTTTAATCCTTCTGGTCTCGGATACTTTCATTGTGGAATACCATGTGTTGAAGAGGTGCTGGTTGTTATGTAAGTCCTATTAACAACTGTCAAGGTAAAACCCCTGCAGATTTATGTTGAGTGAACATGCAAATCTTTTGCTTCAGTTGTCTGTATTATTTTCTGACTTGTGCAACAGTGTTAAAGTCAAGGTGAATGTTTGCGCATGTCTGAATAATTTTGCATAGCACGGATCTTTATATTGGACATCAGTTCTTTTACATCTGGTGGGTTTAATCCATTATTCCCAAACTGATTTATGTTTAAGGTTAGAATGGTCCATGATTGGGTTGGGTACTCGTGAGGAAGTCGGTTTGTACACGGTTATTGGAAGAGAGCAGCAAGATGCCTTCAAATACATGGTTGGAGAGGCAGCATTAAGTTCTGCAAACTAGCACTTGACTCTAGCGCTTTACAGGCATAGCCCGGTTTAAGGACACTCGCGAGTAAGGACATATCGCCCAATAGGCAAATGGCAGCTCACGCATGCGCCTGTCGGCACGTCCTGAACAGCAATACTGGCTCCCTACCTGTACCGAAGCTGTGCGCAAGCGGGGAGACTATAGAGCCTGTTACAAATGCGTTATTTACATCAGTTATACACGTATATGATGATTACAGTACAGTACAGTACATGCATCAATAAGTGGGAAAAAGGTAGTGCTTCACTTTAAGTACATTTTCGCTTTACATACATGCTCCGGTCCCATTGCGTACATTAATGTGGGGTATGCCTGTACATCAGCTGTATCCTTTTCCTTACTCAATAGGTAATTACGTTTTTCGACCTGTGCCCTCCTGATTTTTCAGCATTTTTTTGTTTAGTACTATGCATATTTTCACGTACAATATCTTCAAAAGAAGCAATCTCGCAATGGAAATGATAGATCAGTAAAATTCAATGTGTTTATTTTTATCAGCCTTGTAACCGCAATACTTTGCACCATTGTGTATGATTCTGATTTCATTTGTGGAGTTTCTTTCCATTTGAAGAGACTGTAAAGTAACAGGTTGGCTAGAACTGTATTAACCAACTACAAGAAGTATTGTGAGAGGCTTTCAGGGGAACAGTCAAGTGTTAAGAATTAAAACGGTTACAATTTTGTATGTACCAACCAGAAATTCTGCTGTGACGAGCGCAAGAATACATAGAACCAGCCCATTCACTTAAGACATACCACCATATGGGAATCCCAGTAATCATTATGGAAATTCATAGTTTTTCCATGATAACCTTCTTAAATCAAAAACAGTATTTTCTTAAATATCCAATAGGATCTATATTAACTAATTTCATGTCATTTGAAACAAAATGATGTAGGAATTAGACAAACCATAATTAATTAAGAGCACGGATATGTGAAACCCTGGTTTGATCAACTAAATTAAACGAATGAGGATAATTAGAATCAGGTGTTTTAAATAATTAGGCAGGTCTTCAGGGATGAGTTTGGAAGGCCCCACCCTATATAAAGATTTGAAACCTTTTGTGAGTTTGGTCTTCAACATACAGGTGTGTGTGGAAACATGTCATGCCATGATCAAAATAAATCTCTGAAGACCTCAAAGGCAGTTGTTGATGCTAATCAGTCTAGAAAGGGTTCCAGCACCATTTCTAAGAATTTGGGGCTCCACCAATCCACTGTCAGACAAATGGAGAAAGTTCATGACCATAGTCACTCTTCCCAGGAGTGGTCGTTCAACCAAAATCTCTCCAAGAACAAACCGGCACATCATCCAGGAAGTTGCACAAAACCCAAGAATAACATCCGAGGATCTGCAGGCCACTCTCACCTTGGCTAATGTGAGTGTTCATGACTCAACTATCAGACAAAGACTGAGCAAGAATGTTGTTCATGGAAAGATAGCCAAGAGAAAACTACTGCTTTCTTAAAAGAACATTGCTGCCCGTCTGAAGTTCACCATAGAGCACATGGATGATCCACAAGACTTCCGGAACAACGTTCTCTTGACAGACAAGTCAAAGGTAGAACTGTTTGAGAAACTCGATGAGAAACATTGGCGAAAACCAAACACTGCTTTCGACCAGAAGTACCTCATTACAATGGTCAAGCATGGTGGTTGGAGTGTGATGGTTTGGAGCTGCTTTTCTGCCTCAGGATCTGAATGGCTTGCCATCATTGAAACTTCAAAACCGATGTGAGAGACTGACCAGCAGTTACAGGAAACGCTTAGTTGGTCATTGCTGCTCAAGGGGGTGCCACTAAGTACTGAATCTCTAAAGGTTCACATACTTTTTCACAATGTGGATATTGAATGTTGAATAATTTCTGGATAAATAAATGATTTGTTTTTGTGTCATTTGTTTGATAAAGATAATCTTATCTATTATAAAGAATTGGATTAAGATCTAATTACCTTTGGGGTTGTGTGACAGTCCTAAGAGGTTCATAAACTTTTTCTCGCCACTGTATATGCCTACTTAAAAGTGGCCCAATTCTGGACAACATCTGAAAATTCTTCAGGGGGATTTACCAGGAAAATGTGGGAGATCTGTTCAGCTTCAATTGACCTTTATTGGGATGGTGTGTTTAAAAAATAACTAAATAAAAAAATTGTCAAAATAGAAAGTATACAAAAAAAATCAACCCACCCCCACCCGCAACCCCCAGCAAATTATGAGGGAGTCACCCACAAAAATAGGGTGAGTTGGCCAGTATTGTTATCAAAACTTTGTACTGGCAATTCCGGAGCATATGACGGCGACGTGATTAATGATTTTAATATTACAAACTAAGGGAAATTTAAATATTTTGAACAGTTAAATTAAAGAGTATGGCAATTATATGTGAGCTCTTATCTTAAATTTCCACCAGGGCTCGGTGCCAGAGGAGAGCACGGGGCCTCTTTGCTTGCCCGGCATCTCCTCCTGCTCCTCATCGCTGCAGCGTCACATTGTCATGGCAACATGTCCCTATTTGATGTTGCGGTGTCATTTGACACTGCGTTGTCCTGATGTGTCATCGCAATCAGAAGATGCAGGAGAGGAGAAAACAGAGAGAAGGTAAGAGGCACTTGGAGGCCTTTGCTCTGCCCTGGCAATCAGTTTAAATGCTGTGGAGAAGAACGCGGGGCCTCTGTGCAGGGCTCGGTGCAGCTGCACGTATTGGAACCGTCATAAAGCTGGCCCTGTTTGCGACCCATTGGCAAACTGTAGTACTGGCCTGCACAACACGCGGGCCGCATGCGGCCTGCCTGCACTCATTGTGCGGCCCGCGGCGGCTTTCCCTGTCCTCTTCCCTCCCGAGCCTCCTCTCCCGCCCGCGAGCCGCTCTCCCCCTCCTCTCCCGCCCACGAGCCGCTCTCCCCCTCCTCTCCCGCCCGCGAGCCGCTCTCCCCCTCCTCTCCCGCCCGCGAGCCGCTCTCCCCCTCCTCTCCCGCCCGCGAGCCGCTCTCTCCCTCCTCTCCCACCCGCGAGCCGCTCTCCCTCCTCTCCCGCCCTCGAGCCGCTCTCCCCCTCCTCTCCCGCCCTCGAGCCGCTCTCCCCCTACTCTCCCGCCCTCGAGCCGCTCTCCCCCTACTCGAGCCTGCTCTCAGGACTGCACGAGTCTGCTAGTCCTGCCTGCTCTGCCGCCGTGAGGTGCCGTTGGGGGGAGGTGAGGTGCAGGGAGGTGAGCTGCAGGGGGGGGGGGTAGGTAAGGTGCAGGGGGGGGAGGTGAGATGAAGGGTGAGGTGTGGGGGTGGGGGGGGGGGAGGTGAGGTGCAGGGGGGAGGGGAGGTGAGGTGCAGGGGGGGAGGGGAGGTGAGGTGCAGGGGGGGAGGTGAGGTGCAGGGGGGGAGGGGAGGTGAGGTGCAGGGGGGAGGTGAGGTGCAGGGGGGAGGTGAGGTGCAGGGGGGAGGGGAGGTGAGGTGCAGGGGGGAGGTGAGGTGAGGTGCAGGGGGGAGGTGAGGTGCAGGGGGGGAGGTGAGGTGAGGTGCAGGGGGTGGTGAGGTGCAGGTGAGTGAGGTGAGGTGCAGGGGGGAGTCAGGTTAGGTGCAGGGGGAGGTGTAGTGGGGTGATGTGAGGTGCAGGGGGGAGAGTGAGGTGCAGGGGGTGGGATGTGTGGTCTGCAGGGGGAGTATTGTGTATGGGTGAGGGGGAGAGATGGGGGTGTGAGAGAGGGTGAGTCTCGCAAAGGTTGATGAGGGGTGCAGGGGGAGATATATGAAGATGAGTGCTGGGGGAGATATGAGGATGATGGGATCTGGGGCAGATATGAGGATGATGAGGGGTGCTGGGAGAGATTGATGAGGGGTGCTGGAGGAGATATGAGGATGATGATGAGGTGCTGGGGGAGAGATGATGATTTTACTTGTGCGGTCCGAATCTGTTTTCCTTGGAGCAGTTCGGCCCTTCTCGCTTCACAACTTGTGCAGGCCTGCTGTAATACTTGAATCAGAGTTTAATGAATATCCACCATAGTGCTAGCCAAGCACACTGTGGTGGAATGGAGATGCTAAAATACAATTACGAATTATATTGTGTAAGAGAATGACACAGATGGGGAGTTCAATACATAAATATACAAAGGGAAAGTGGTAAAAGTTAATAGTGAACAGAAGTGAAGAGGTTAAAGCGCAGATTTCACTTTTAAATTAAGTTAATATTCAACCAAACCCAGTGACGTGAGAAATGAACGTAATAAGAATAATATACCTCATAATACAAAAACCATAGGGGGTAGTGCAGCTCAGATTTGAAAAAAAGACCTTCCAACCATCTTTAGCATTGTTTTGTACAGGATACGGAGCGCAAATACTCCCAGGCATATACAAGAATAAAAAGGGGGAAAATAGTGCAATACAGCAAAAAGTTTCAAAATATCTAAGTAGAAAAAGCCCAAATCATCACACTCGCATGCTATATGCATTAGAATAAGGTGATGAGGTATGGGATGGGGAGATCCAGTGTAATATTAGACTTCAGATCCTCCGCTGATAGAAATGAGAGAAAAACTGACCATAGAACAGAGATGCAATTTATTAAAACAAACAAAAAATAAAAAGACAATGTACTCACAAAAGGCCCTCCTGTCATTAACACATTGTAAATTCACTTGACTAAATGTTCTATTTTTTTTGGGGGGGGGGGGGGGATTGGGCTTGCACATACTATAACAAAATAATCTTGTGATATGTTTGTCAATGTGAATATTTATGTTTGGGTTTGTTTACTGGGAAAAACTACTCATTACACACAAGGCAAGAAGTCTTGTTACTATAAGGAGAAATCTGTCACCAGGAAGGGGGGTGGTACTGATGTCTGAGCAAATGTGCCTAATCTAACAACTCCAAGGAAATTTAGCGTTGCATACCACTGGTATAACCATATTGCACAGTTACATATTTAATTATGGTGCACACTAAAAGTTTCGCTATCGCATCCAATTTCAATCATCCACTACAAAGGCAACAACTCCTTTTTTGTTCTCCCAATTGATGAATTTTTGCTCCAGTTCACTCTGTCCTGAAACTAAAACCTGACATAAAAGGGAAGTGAATCTGTTAGGAATCCGATGTTCTGAATGACTGGCCCCATTTTTAGGGAATGAAGGATGTACTAGTAATGTTTTGGGAATATATTTTTCATTTGAAAACCGCACTAAAATGACACCGACTCATTCGTTTAAAATAATCACCTAAAGAGAGATCACGTGACAAGTCAAAATGATTATTGTGACGGTAGGGGTTGCTGGCATCACAAAAGTGTTATGAAGCCCAGCTAGCTACCCCTAAATCTATGTAACTTGGCCACCGTTGTAAGGCTTATTTTGGCCAAATGTATTTAACATCTGGGGAAGAACAGGGAATGTGTAAATGTATTTATGTCTGTAAGAATGTATTTCAAAGTCTGTCTTTGTTGTAAAAGCAATCCTACAGTTTAGTGAATCAACATTCTTCTGTAAATGTGCTTTGGGTGTCAGCCCTGCAAGAAAGCAAATGAGATATTCCATTGTTACTGTCATTTCTATGGAGAATGCAATCCACTTAGTTGAAGCTTTCTATAGAAAAAGGTAGGATTAGGGACAGCTAGGTGTCGGGACTCCTGGGGGGAGGTGAAAGGCTGCTGATCAGATCTGGGAGTAAGAACATTGTATTGCACAGACTCTGATTTAATCAGGGATGGGTTCTTGCATGTCCTCTGGCTGTTGTGGCACTAACTTAATTTGTGCTTAATTTGTGCTTAATCTGTGCTCTAACTGTCCAGTAGCCCCTCCCATGCAATGGATAGCCGCAAAGGGCTATATAAAGGGGTGCTGCTTATCAAAGAAGCAGAGCTAGCTTCAGAGAGACACTCTGGGAAGGAGTGTGGAGATCTACCCTCAGAGGACTATCTGAGAGACATTCTGTGAAGGAATTTTATCTTTTACAGTGACCAGCTGGAGAGATATCTCAGAGGGGCTGCTGTGTGTGATCAGCACTCTGAGATCACGGACAAGAAGTTGACAGGACAAGCCTTCTTGAAGCAGGCCCCTGCACCTAGCGAGGCTAGAGTCTACTCCCCAGGCCCCCAGTTTGTATTGTATCGTGTGTTGTACATCTTTGTTTGTCTGCTGGCATGCCAGAATAAACCCCATTTTATTCAATAACTTTGTCCTGTGTGGTGCTGGTGATCCCGGTGGTTTCGGTGTGAAAGTACTGGTCTCCCGTGGCAATTATCTTGAAGTTATTTTCTTTTAATGAAATAAGGACAACCAGTACCATTTGTATAGCAATCTAGTATGCTATAAAGGCTTAACATGTTCCTGTTAGAAACATTATCTAGATTTTGTTCTTGTAACATGGTTGAATATTTTCACTGCCCTGACGACTTCCTTTTATGTTTGTAGTTGAGATTAGAACGTGAAAGGATACACTAGACGCATGGATTTTATTGAAGGATGCCAGCAAGATCTCCTATTTATAAATGACAGCTGAAACATCTCATGGTAGCGATAAACCAGAGATACAACTTGGGTTATGTGTGCTATGATGTTGTAGGCTCCTCTGACATTACATCATTTAGACATAATGGGCTTGGATTACAGCTATGTATTATAGTGTGACATCTGAATGTTAATGAAGTTTAGAATTTGACCTTTGACTGCTAGACGAGTGTCTGAGGATACACATTTGTATGTGAATATTGCCAGGGTTACTGGACAGTATAACCAAGGCTGGAAATGGGTGATGGGGGATCCCCCTAGTTCTGTAGATCGAAAAAATAAATACAAATAAAATTGAAAAAAGTAGATAAGAAAATTGGTGAATTCAAATTCTATATGTACCCCCTTTTTTTTTTTAAGATATATTTATTTTAATATAGTCCGACTTGCACAACCTATCGACCAAGAAATGAACTATTTTTCATACAGATGTAGCCAACTTTTTACTGTCTCTAGCACCGCAACTGCTTGCGGTGAGGCAACCGTACCCGACCGCAAGCTGCAGCAGTTGGCTAAATCTAAGATTATCACAGCAGGGGTCCCTTCTTTGAATGGAAACCCTGCTGTGATCACTAGCTAAGCTTTCTTCAGCTTCCTTGCATCAGTGCTGTTTCAGCCGGGTCTGAAACTGCAACCAGCAAGGTCTTCTGGGATTTGTAGTTGGCTCAGTAATGCCAGTGCCCTTAGGGGGCGGCCCCAGTCACTTCTACAGCGCACGGTCAAGCCCCGCCCCCCCAGTCCGGCCGGTGCCAGTCCCTACCTTGTCGCGCACCTTTCCCCAGCGGTGCGCAACAGGTTTTCGGGGAGGCAGGGGAATTTGAAATTAACATCTGCAACGGAGGTGTGGCCACGCCCCCGCCGGCGGTTCAGCCAATAAGGGCGAACCAGCCGTGGGACGTCATGGCCACGCCCCCTCCCGTCTCAAACCTTCCCTCTCCCCTCAGACCGCCTACCGCGGTGGAGAGCTGGGCACGCGCCACCCCCCGCCGGGCGCGCGTGCCACAGTGAAGACTGGGGACTCAGCCTTATATGTCAGATCTAGCTAGCCATATAATGTCACTCTGACATCACTGACCACCTGCAAGGTTTCATGGGAGTTGTAGTTTCTAGCAGGCAAATACCCCTGCTAGTATTCAACTCCCAGGAACCCTTGCAAAGGTCGGTGACCCTTGACTTTTGGTTAATTGGAACTTTATGTTGGTGTTCATGAAGATAAACCTCAAATTAGTGTTTTAAAATACTTTAAGAAAAAGTGCACAAACCCGATAATGTTGATGTTCGTGAAAATATGATAACTGATAAAAACTTTCATTTGAGAAAGTTGACACTAACCTGGACGTCCTCATCCGCCAGCCTCCCAGTGCCAATGCATCGACTTCTAATAGACAACTATGTTGAACCTATGAAATGTTTTTAACAAAAAAACAAGAATATCCATGGATTGTGACAAAAAAATACAAAAATAGGATGCAGTGGGTGTAGCAACGTTTCATTTGGGGCTGAACAAACCTGTAGAATACATCTATCGCAAGAATGGTGTAATTTTGAAATCCAAATAAGTGGTACTAAAAGCAACCAATTGCAAAAATGAAGAAAACAAATGTTCAAACACAGTGTTCAACTCATTGCATGTAAAAACCATAAAAAATACACTAAATACACTAAATAAACAAATAATAAAGCAGTCTATAAATTGAAGATATGGTACACGAAAAAAAAACATGCAGAATTTTTAGAACCGTTCTATAATATTGTCCACAAAGGTTGACCTTTTTTTCAGATCTGGAACATGACATTGAACTGCAAGAAATCAACGGATTTGATTTGTGTCTTTTATGTTCCCAAACATCTTGCTCGGATATTGCAAATCACATAGGACAGGAAGTGCGTAAGGCAGTAGATTAAAATATTCTGACCAAAAAAAAATCTACATTTTCTGTTATGGTCGATGAATCAACTACAATCAATGGCAAAACCGTTCTTGTAATTTTGCTTAAGGACCGCTGTTGGTGTATCTGATTGTCTTTTTATTTTGGTTTGACACATTTACAATGTACAAAATCACAAAACATTCATGACGCACCTTTAGACAGTCTAAAAAATTCAGGATTTTCAATGCAATATCTGACGGTGGTGCATCAATTAAGCTCGGACAAAATGCTGCATTTAGCGTGAGATGGGCTGATTCATCTTTTAGGACCGTCGGCTATTTAGTAATCATATGATGTTCTATGGGAACGTTTCAGCAATGCAAGCTCTGCTAATTCTAGAGGAAGCACGGAAAGAACCAAATATCAAAATTTAACGAAGGTTTTAGAATCGTCCGCATTTTTTGAAAATGTTGGTCTGTTGAGCGATGTTTTATTGGCGCTTTCTGAACTTTCTTTGGAATTGCAAAGTCAAATATTTACTTTGCATAAGACTCGCTCAGAAATAAATAGAACGTTAATGGTTTTAGAATGTCAGACTGAAAAACCAGGCACGTTCTACATCAAAGCAAAAGAAACGGTTAGAAAAATTGTTTGGTAATATTTTACTTCATGTTGATAACGTTCCCACCATCAACCGGAATCAATTCTTTAAACATTTGATTAATAATATGAAATCCAGGCTATTTACTCCAGCATCAGTATGCAAAGAAAAGTTTGAAACACTAATTAAAGAACCTTTTGCATTGAAGTTTGGCCTCAGAATTTGAAATTTACAGACTGGGGCAATGAAATTAGAAGAGTTGGCCCAGAATGTTGGATTGCATTTGTAGCCCCCTTTCCCTCTGTCTAAGGGAACTACGTTGGCAACTACGCGTGCTGCTGCTCACAGGAGGCCTAAGCCTGACTCTAGGAGTCTGGGGGGAGCTCTTTCTCCTTGCAGTGCAGCGCCTCCACCTATGAGGGATCCCAGCGTTGGTGGGATAACCCCTCACAGGAACCAATACACAGTAATAAGTAATATACCACACAATGTATATAACTAAGCTTTACTGTACACACACACTAACATACAACAACGTGTACCCACAGTATAACCAGTGACCCAACACGTGGTGGTTCCCCCAAATTACTGAGGGTGTTGTGGCACCAATAACCCCATGTGTCCTGTTTAAGCAATACCACCCAAATGTGATGTAGAACTACCCCCTGTGGATGTAGGAGTATGTTGGGAACATGCCTTGATACTCCAGTACCCAGGTGCTGCTTGGCGTAGGGAGTTGGACCGGATCCCACGTAACGGTGCCTCCAGCACACATCCCCTCTCTCTCCTAAGGGTCCTGATTCTTCTCTGTGTGAGCTCCAGCCGGAGGGTCTCACACAATCTCTCTGGATCCTGTCACCTGGTCCCTGGCCGCAGGGCGCCGCGTGGCTGTCCGGTCACCGGTGCAGAAATAACAATAAGGCGAAGAGTCCTTTTCTGGGGCCTTCCCTGCAACACTCCGCTACTGGTGTCTCAGGGCCTAACTGGGGCCTAGGGGCGAAGTCTAGACCTAGCCCAGGAAGCACTGCTCCCTGGACACTACCTTCTCCTTTGGCTCCTCCGTCAGGACTGACTCGCGGGCTTTCCGCACGTGGAGGATATCCTGTTTCTCCCTCCTGCTCCAATCCCATTGGCTGGGCACTCCCATGTGATACAGTTCCTCGCTCTAGGGATTCTGGGACTTGTAGTCCCGCGGCTGCATATTCAGAGCCAAAATAGCCACCGCACTCCTTACTGCCTATGCGCGCCTCGCCGCTGTGCGCATGTACGACTCACAAAATGGCTGCCGCCACCTCCCGATCTTGCGAAGCTCCGGGTGATGGCCGGGCAGCTCTCCCGCACCGGAGGCAGGGTAGGGGCACACGGCTACACATGGAAGGCCTACACCGAGATCTTTCAGAGAATATAGATGTATATCTATATATACATCTATATCTCGGGGAAAAAAATAGGCACGTGTCACAAAGCTTGGTGTTTCACCTTAACAAATCCTGATATATTCTAGGATTCCTCATCACCATTGTGGAACTTCGAGGCCCCAGATGAGTTCTTTCCTGCTGACATAATACATCTCTCATTGCGATTATTCTAGCTACACTTGTGAGTGTGCTATTTTAGATTCTCTATTTTTGATAATAAATGTAGACACAAATGTATGCTTTGTGACACGTGCCTATTTTTTTTTTCTTTCAATAGATTCTGTTTGATGTGGTTCATCCTCTCAGAATCTGTGGAAATGTCGTTATGGCATTTTATATCCTCCTTTTTTTTTTCCAATTCATTTATGTACGTTATATGGACACCTTTTAAATCATCAATTTATTTCATAGTCTACTAATATTTGAAATATCTAAGTTGTTACATTCACATGTGCCCCTATATTTATGTTTGTCATTTGGTTCACACCATCATGTCACTGATTCAGTGGCATAGCTAGACATCGGCGGGCCCCCGGGCAAAATGTTTTTCAGGGCCCCATTAATACTGACTAATTTTGTTTCTCCCTCCCCCATCCTTTCCCTGATCCTTTCTCTAATCATCAGCTCCCAGTCACCAGCTCTCCCCCTCATCACCATCAGCTCCCCCTCATCAGCTCTCCCCCTCCTCATAATCAGCAGCTCCCCCTAACCATCATCAGCTCCCCCTCATCAGCTCTCCCCCTCCTCATAATCAGCAGCTCTCCCTAACCATCAGCTCCCCCTCATCAGCTCTCCCCCTCCTCATAATCAGCAGCTCTCCCTAACCATCTGCTCCCCCTCACCAGCTCTCCTCCCCCCCTCATTCTCCTCAGCTCTCCCTCACCCCTCATCCTCACCAACTATCCCCCCTCATCAGCTCCTCCTCACCAACTCTCCCCCCTCACCTGCTCTCCCACCTCATCAGCTCTCCCCTCCTCATAATCAGCAGCTCTCCCTAACCATCTGCTCCCCCTCACCAGCTCTCCTTCCCCCCCTCATCCTCCTCAGCTCTCCCTCACCCCTCATCCTCACCAACTATCCCCCCTCCTCATCAGCTCCCCCTCACCAACTCTCCCCCATCATCAGCTCCCCCTCACCTGCTCTCCCACCTCCTCATCAGCTCCTCCTCACCAGCTCTCCCCCCTCCTCATCCCCTTAGCGCGCTCTCCCATGCCCACATTTGGCGGGAGGAGATGATCAGAGGAGCAGCCAGCAGAGGAGCTGTGGCAGCAGACACCGGAAGTTATAAAAGACTTCCGGGTCAGACTGCCAGAACCCTTGAACCAGATGAGAATGGTTGAAGTGATATAGTGCATTGTGCTCTTCCCAATCCCTAACTAAGGCTAAGGCCCCGCTCCCAGAGTCAGCGCACCTGCGCTGCTGACAGGCGGTGCGCTGAGATACACAGACCGCGATCTGCGGTCTGTAGGGAGCGGGAGCCGGAGCGGGAGGTGGGTGGGAGGTTTGATCGGGAGGTGGGCGGGAGGTGGGAGGTTTGATCGGGAGGTGGGCGGGAGGTGGGCGGTTTGACAGGGAGGGGGGGCGTGGCTTGAGCGGAGGGACCCGCTACTCTCCCCCCCCTCCCTCCACGGACTCGGGCTGGAGCTGGAAGGTAAGTTTAAACACACACACGCAGGCACTCATTCATACACGCGCACACACACACACAGGCAGGCACTCACGCACTCATACACACACACACGCGCGCACACACACACACAGGCAGGCACTCACGCACTCATACACACACACACACACAGACAGAGGCAGGCACTCGGGCACACACACACACAGACAGGCACTCACGCACTCAGACACATACACACACAGACAGGCACGCACTCAGACACACACACAGAGAAAGGCACTCACCTGCTTTCACTCCACACTCCTCCCCGCTCCCCGAAGCCTCTCCTCCTCCCGAAGCCTCCCCTCCCCATTAGCTCACAGCCACACCACGTGACGCGTCAACGCTAGGAAACACCATTCTCTTGTGTCTCCTAGCGGCTGACGCGCCACAGCGTGTAGTCAGCTGTGCTGCCAGGGGGGACCGGGACCGGCTCGCGAGGATTCCCCTGCTGGTGGGGAACTCGCGACATTGCCGCCCACGCCAACGAGCGCAGCGGGACCGAGGCCTAACTCTTTTTCAATAGACAATGGCAATTTTATTTGTGCCAGAATATCTTCAATTATTCCGTAACTAAATACTTGTACTTCAACTAATCACTAGGCTTTATGATGTAGATGTAGACGATATAAGATATGCAGTTTCTAAGTTTTTGTTGTGTGGAACGGAACGCACAGTTTTTGTTTCTTTCTGTAACCCCCCATATAGCCCACGTGTCATGTTTTGATCTTCCTTGTTCCAGGATTTAGAAATGTTTTTGTGGTTTGCGAGCAGGAGCGCAAGTGTTTTCAAGGTACTGGAGGCATCGTGACTTTGCACTTCCATGTTTTCTTGGGAGGCTGTAGCCATTCTGGCTATTTCTTATTTTGAAAGGCCCTGGCTACATCTGATTGCTCTGCTGATATAAGCGAAGTCCTCATACTGTAACTCTGCTTTTTGAAAAGTATAAATAGGGTTCCAATTAGAAACAGCTGCTTGTATTTGTACACATGCAGTTTGAGTCATTTGCGTGGGTGGCGGCTGTTCCAAACATTTTAGGAATCAAGGTGGAGCTTTGGTGAGTTTGGCTGTGAGGATTGCCAAAAAGTGTAAGGCGTTTCAAATCACATGGGCTGCAATTTCTGAGCAGTGCTACGCCAGAAGGCAACGTACAGTCAGTTCACTTGAATGACTCCACACGTCTCCGTAAATACGCATGGTCTTTTTTTCCATTCTAATGTAGCTTTTTTTTTACAATTACACTGAAGTGCAAACCCTGGTTAAAAGCTTTTTAGGAAGGCGTATCCTAGGCCAAAGTATCCTTTTTGAAGTGGGAGCATGGTACCGGTGCAAGCTCTTTTGGAATAACTTTTATTTACCTTTGCCTCAAGCCCTAATCGTTTGTTAGCTTTTGGGACAGGAACTCCTTGTGCCTATAAATATCACAATGCTACCGGGTCTTGCAAAAAGTGTTGGTTGTGTGTAAAAAAATGACATGCTTACTTTTAAGTTCGCAAGTACTAATACACTTGTACAAAACCACCGATTTGCACATATGTTTGAGATCTGCACTATTCACTTGCATTTGTCTCTGGATTTCATTAAAGGACAAACCCTTCTAGTGCAAAGGGGAACAAAGGACTGTGTGAAGTGTGTAGGTTGTGTAGCCAGTTGATACATGCTTTTTGTTTCCTTAAAAAAAAGTATAAATATTTGTAAATATTTTTTTTTTTTTTTTAAATGTTTTCATTTTTCCATGGTTAACTAAAGCTTTGTATGGGTTTTACAATCTTTAATGTTTGCACTGTCGAGCCTCTAAACTAGGATTGCATTGTTTCTGTTTTGTCCATCGTTTGTGTAGTACATTAACACACCATTCCTCAAACATATTAACATAAGGAGTTGATTTGGATTAATTCAGCTGACCCAGAGTTTCGTCTTCAATTTTTATAACAATTAACATAATTAATACATATAAAAAAACATACATTCAATATTAATTTAACATCACTTACAACTGTAAATTCTATAACGTAGAGAAAACAGAGTACAATGCTTGAAACTTTACACAACTTCTTTGCATTCAATTATATAATATATAAAATAAAACTAATAATAATAAAAATAGACATTCACAGGACAATAACATAAACGAGACAAACACTATATTATTCATCAAAATAATCTTTAGTATCCTGGCTTCAAATTTTGACATTGCGTCCTTAATTATGACAATTATTCCATTGTCATAACCTCCCACATTCGAGTCCCATTGCTGTATGGTGGGTGCCTCCCAGCGTTTTCCAACTGGCAGCGATGGCGCACCTTGCTGCATTTAGCATACGTAGGAGTAGTGATTTCTTAATTTTGTGTTCTTTGTCCCTGTAACAGGGACTTATCCCTGTTGAAGAAACGATCTCTAAAATCCAGCAGGGATCTGGTTAATTGCAGCAGGCGATTAACCAGACTCCACCTGGCCAATTAAGTCTGTAAGAAAAGCCTCCTGTTGGAAACAGGAGAGGGATTCCTTAGCTCACAAGTGGCTTATCTAAGGAGAAAGAGGACAGAATAGAGATTTCCTTGGCCCACAACTGGGCTGAACTGAGGAAACAATGTATTGATGCACACAAGACTGTATGCTGACAGCAAGACAAGGGGACAAGTCCCCGGCGTTTCCCTGACTTGCGAGAAGGGAGAGAGGCATAGATCATCACGGACTAAATGAAGATCTGCTTGAAAAGACCCCCCAAAGACCCCTGTCTACAAAATTGTTATAAAATGAGCGTGTGATGTTTGTATATTAACAAGATAGTGCAGATGGTAATTGTGGATTTATATATCTTGTTAATATACAAACATCACACACACATTTTATAACAATTCTGTAGTCGGGGGGTCTTTTCTAGCAGGTCGTTCAGTCCGTGATTATCTATGCCTCTCACCCTCCTCGCAAGTGAGGGGAGCGCCGGGGAACCCCGGCACAATCACCCTGCGCTTACTTCCTGATTCTGACGTCACAAGGTCTCACGAGATTTGGGTTGGCTGGGACTAGAACAGCCATGTGGACCTCCGTATGGTTCCCCTGACTCGCGAGGAGGGAGAGCGGCATAGATCATCGCGGATATGCCAGAAAATACCCCCCTGTACATTGTCCACAGAATTGTTATAAAATGTGAGTGTGGTGATTGTATATTCACAAGCTATATAAATCTACAATTACCATCTGCACTATCGGATTTCTTCTCTTCTTATCCTATGAGACCCTGAAGGAAGATCGCTGCCTGCTACACAATAAGAATTGGATTAAAAAAAAAGAACATCGCAGTGTATATGGTTGAATATCCATATTTATTTTCACAATAAACGATATATAATTATCACTTCTAATACTCTACGCTCCACTTTTTTTCACTCTCATTCTTATCTCATGAACTTTAGAGGTTGTTCACTGTATTATATGAGCGCCGGGTTATTTTCTGCACTTTGCTCTTAAAGGTGCAATCCCACGAAGTCTGCAAGTTGGATTTCTTAGGGGCTATTGAATGGGGAAGTGTTTGTTTGTCTTTACAGTATTCCCACGCTGTGCTTATCAACCAATAATGACGAGGGGAGATGGAAACGGAGACTCGAGCTGTACAAGGACTCGTCGATCACACAAAAGGGAGCAGCAAGAGGAAATCAAAACTCTCCCAAGTCTAACTGTAAAAAAAAAATGATAAGTACTTATTGGTGTATGATTTGGGTAAAAAAAAGGTATATGCATTACCCAGATAAGATACCTTTTAAATATGTCACTGGAATGAATTCACTTTGGTTCTACGAGGGATACACCTTTAAGTAACGCCTCTTACTACCACATCCTGTACAGTCGCATCAATCCTGTTTTGTTTAGCTTGGAGTAAATTGATGACTTCATTGTTTCTACAATTACTCTCCTAGCAAATGCTGACTTGTTAGAGGTGATTTACTGCAGGACTCTCCAACCCTGGAGGGTTTAGATGTATTTCTTTAATCATTTGAGAACAAAAAATTTAACCAAACCATCAACATGTTGTATAGCAAGGGTGCCAGATAATGCTCCTATTAAAAAAAAATGGGCCTCTATCTTTTGCAGTCTTCCAAATAAAATGCTGAAATTACCCCTCTGCATTTTATTGTAGAGGGTCAAAAAAAAAAAAGTAAACTAGCTAGAAGTAGTACAGCTCAACCCTGTTATAGTGTGATCCGTTACAACGCGAATCCGCTTGTAACGCAATGTGAGCGTGGCTCCCAATTATCGCTTACCAAAACCCAACCAATCATTTACCAGCACCCTACCTCTGTCACTCCAGGGATTCCCTGTCCTGATCTTGCTGATGCTCGTGGAAACCCTCCTATTACTATTAAGGCTGCCCCTCCTCCCCCTGAGAGAAAAAAATAATTACCCTATAAAATATTTTCCTGGAAAAAAATGTCAGGCTGTCTCTTAAACCCCTCTCACTGTCAACTGGGCTGTCGCTCTGTATGCTTCTCACTGTCACTTTCTACAGGCTCTCTGTCTCTGACTGACATGGGAATAAACTGATAGCAGCTGGAGACCAACTGTCACGTGTTGCCATTCAGATCAGGGACAGTGGAGGGTTGGGCGATGACAAAAAAATCTCCAATAATATCGATACATTTATCGCGATAACGATATAAATCGTAATAAATATTTGCTTTTTAAAAAGTCTGAAAATGTTCCAGTGAATCTAAAGAAAATGTGTTATCAAAATAAATAATTTTACATTTACTAGAACAAAGGGCCCTTCATTTCCAAATCCTTTCCATGTCTAAACTTCACTTTTTCTCACCTACACTGTACCCATCACCCTAACATTCCCCTCATCCATCCACCGCTCATCCCATCACTCTCACCCTTGGATATTCCCACCATTTAAAAACACATTTACTTAGGAATTGTCAAAACTGTTCATTAAAAAAAAAAAAAAAATAGAAAATAAATGTGTTTTTAAATGGGGGGGGGGGGGGGCGGGGAGTATCTAGGGGTGAGTGTGATGGAAGGTTAGGGTGATGTCATGTATTTTAATGTTACGTATGTAGCGCGATCCAGGCACATAGCAGTAATACAAGTGACATAATAATATAACACAATGGGACAAGACTTCAGACAAGAAATTAACAATAGGAAAGGGAGTCTGCCCCGAAGAGGTTACAATCTAAGTGGTAAATAGGGAGAACTTGGAGACCAGACGAGGGTGTTATGTGAAGTGCGTCTGCAATGGGCCAGTGCATCCGAGATGTACAGTATCAGCCAGCGGAGCTACCCTTGTGCTTCGTTAAAGAGGTGTGTTTTAAGAAGGTCCTGAAGGTGGCCAGAGAGGGTGCCAGTCGGATTTTAAGGGGAAGAAAGGGTGAAGTGCAGACATGGTTGATTCCTAGAGGGAGGGGTAGAGGGTGCAAGGGGTCCCAAAGGGAAGGAAAGAGGATGGAAAGTGGTGTTTAAAAAAAAAAAAAAAAAAACTACATGAAAAAATGGACCGTCATGGCTACTTACCCTTCTTTGCTTTCTATTGTATTCGGGATTTAGGTTCCAATGTTGTTTTTTTGTTTTGTTTTGTCTTTTAAGAAGCAATCCATCCTAATAAATCTCCATTATTATTTTGTTTACAGTATTGGAGCTGAACCTCAGTTTTTTACCTCTGAGGATGCCGTGGTTCCCTAAATACTTATTGGTGAAGTTCTGGTTATTACTTCCTGGTTTTTTAAGGGGATTTAAATGGCCATCCAATAGAAAGGCACACTGATGTTGCAGCTTCCTATTGGCTCGAGATGGGCAGCCATTTTGGTTCCTCTAAGGGATATTTACCACCTGTTTACCCTGTAGAAAAATATCTATATAAAAGGGGGTTTTGTGCACAAGCCAAAAGGGGGAACTGAACAAATCGAATGCAATTTTACAATCTCTTATGATTTTAGTAGTAGTTAATTCTAGAAATGAACTAGGAGTAGCTTGTTTCTGTTCAACTAGAATAGCACATTCTTTCATGCTATGTTGCGTTATTGTGGAAAAATTCCTACAACTTTTGAGCCAGAATAAATGAGGATGGAAAAGTTAAGTAGGAAACATTTGGCTGAAAACTATCAAAATATATCCTGATTTGTGTATCTTAGGTTTTCTGCTGGTCTCCAGGGGATCTTGATGGACTCATCACAACACACATATCTACTTGAAATATTAACTCCCTTACTGTTATTAGCCTCTCCTGAGCATTTGAATTTCCCAAGAAGAAACGGCGTCATTATATAAAACGCTGGTAATAAATCTACATTCTGGCAAAATAAGTTTTGAGTAGTTTCTTTAGATTAGTGTTGGATGCAAGAGGTTTTTTTTTTTTTTTGTCACGACAGAAATCGGTTATCCATTGTGTTCTTTTTATTCATCCTTTACAGATAGACCCTGTAAAGCAGGGCTGCACAACATGCGGCCCGCCTGGCCTCTCTGTGTGGCCCGCAGTGACCCCGGCCGGGCTCCAGTTAATTAATTAAATAAATGTAAAAAAAAAATTTTTTAAATGGCGGCGATTCATCCCCCTCCCCTCCTCCACCACCCAAAAAAAACCCCGCCCCCGGGTTTTGCAGTGCGCGGGGGCAGAAGCAGCATAAGGAGGATGCAGGATGCCGGGGAGGTCAGAGCATGTTGGGGGCGGGGCTTAGTACCGGGGAGAGAGGATGTGCTGATCTAAAAGAGGTAGAGGTGTGTGTGTGTGTGTGTGTGTGTGTGTGTGTGTGTGTGAGAAAAACGGGCGCAGAGGTGGGGGTGTGTGAAAAACGGGCTGGTGCAGAGGTGGGGGGGGGTGTGAAAAATGGGCTGGTGCACAGGTGGGAGGTGGGCTGCTGACATGTGAGGGGGGGTGGGCTGCTGACATGTGAGGGGGGGGTGGGCTGCTGACATGTGAGGGGGGGTGGGCTGCTGACATGTGAGGGGGGGGTGGGCTGCTGACATGTGAGGGGGGGTGGGCTGCTGACATGTGAGGGGGGGGTGGGCTGCTGACATGTGAGGGGGGGTGGGCTGCTGACATGTGAGGGGGGGTGGGCTGCTGGCATGTGAGGGGGGGGCTGCTGACATGTGAGGTGCAGGGGGGGTATGATGTGAGTTGCAGGGGGGGAGAGAGTGTCATATTGAGGAGAGGGAAAGAGTGTCATATTGAGAGGAGGGGGAGAGAGTGTCATTTAGGGGAGGGGGAGAGTGTCATATTGAAGAGAGAGAGTGTCATATTGAGGAGTCATATTGAGGGGAGGGGGAGAGAGTGTTATATTGAGGGGAGGGGGAGAGTGTTATATTGAGGGGAGGGGGAGAGTGTTATATTGAGGGGAGGGGGAGAGTGTTATATTGAGGGGAGGGGGAGAGTGTGTCATATTGAGGGGAGGGGAAGAGTGTGTCATATTGAGGGGAGGGGGAGAGTGTCATATTGAGAGGAGGGGGGGAGAGTGTCATATTGAGGGAAGGGAGAGAGTCATATTGAGGGGAGGGAGAGAGAGAGTGTCTTATTGAGGGGAGGGAGAGAGAAAGTGTCTTATTGAGGGGAGGGAGAGAGAAAGTGTCATATTGAGGGGAGGGGGAGAGTGTGTCATATTGAGGGGGAGAGAGTGTCATATTGAGGGGAGGGAGAGAGAGAGAGTGTCATATTGAGGGGAGGGAGAGAGAGTGCCATATTGAGGGGAGGGAGAGAGATTGCCATATTGAGGGGAGGGGGAGAGTGTGTCATATTGAGGGGAGGGGGAGAGTGTGTCATATTGAGGGGAGGGGGAGAGTGTCATATTGAGGGGAGGGGGAGAGAGTCATATTGAGAGGAGGGGGAGAGGGTGTGATTTAGGGGAGGGGGAGAGTGTGTCATATTGAGGGGAGGGGGAGAGTGTGTCATATTGAGGGGAGGGGGAGAGAGTGTCATATTGAGGGGAGGGGGAGAGTGTGTCATATTGAGGGGAGGGGGAGAGTGTCATTGAGAGGAGGAAAGAGAGGGTGTGATTTAGGGGAGGGGGAGAGAGTGTTATACAGGCATACCCCGGTTTAAGGACACTCACTTTAAGTACACTCGCGAGTAAGGACATATCGCCCAATAGGCAAACGGCAGCTCACGCATGCGCCTGTCAGCACGTCCTGAACTGCAATACCGGCTCCCTACTTGTACCGAAGCTGTGCGCAAGCGGGGAGACTACAGAGCCTGATACAAATGTGTTATTTACATCAGTTATGCACGTATATGATGATTGCAGTACAGTACATGCATCGATAAGTGGGAAAAGGTAGTGCTTCACTTTAAGTACATTTTCGCTTTACATACATGCTCTGGTCCCATTGCGTACGTTAATGCGGGGTATGCCTGTATTGAGGGAAGAGAGACATGGGGAGGATGCTGACATGGGATGCTGACTTGGGGGGGGGGGGGGGGGCTGCTGACATGGAATGGGCTGGGGGGGTGTGGAGGGGGTATTGTGTTTTTGATGTGGAGGGTGGTATTGTGTGGGTGAGGGGGAGAGATGGGGGTATGAGAGATAGATGGGGAGTATCATAAAGGTTGATAGTGAGGGGTTCTGGGGGAGATGAGGATGATGATGATGGAGTGGTGCTGGAGGAGAGATGATGATGATGATTTAACCCGTGCGGACCAAATTTTTTTTTTCCTTGGAGCAGTTCGGCCCTTCTCACTTTACGAGTTGGGCAGGCCTGCTGTAAAGGGTGGTTTAGCCTATGACCGTGGAGGTGCTAATGATAGTTTCACAGTCTTCACCTAGGAAAAATGTATAGTTTACTTTTTAGATGCTTTCGTTCAGCAGCTTGATGATCTACCTGCACTCGTTCTGTATGTTGTGGAAAAACATTAATGTAATGTATTTTTGTGCTAATTTTGACTTTCTAAAACTCTGCTCAGGTTAATAATGGACTTGCAGCAGTATTAATTTCTAATGGTATACAATTCCACACCGCCCCTAGCAATAGCAGTGTGTGCCGTATGCTACTTAGTCAGTGCTATTATTCTTTTCACTCTTATGGGCATACATTATGCAGATTAAATAAACAACCATATCAAAATATTAAACATATATTACAATAAATGGTGGAGTATTTTTTATCTTTGGCAACTTTGGTCAATGTTACCAAGGTCTGCTTGAAAGTTCTAATTCGAAAAAAAAAATCAAAACACGATGGTCTTGATTTTCTCTTTCTGGAGTAAGGCGAATGGGCCACATGACCACAGTGACGAGGTGCCTGCAGGTGGTGTAAGGGTTACGTTTAGTTGCTTGGCCCTGACTAATTGCTGTAGTTAGTTTTGAGCAAGGGGGCCGGATTTAACGGTCTGTTAGGACGGCAGGAACTAGGTGGGGTAACACTTGGTAGCCTCTGCCCATGCAAGGTCCCACCCTCCCTCCTCTTTATTGTAGTAAGTGTTCATTTACGCGAGGAAAAAAAAAGTGTTGTCAAGTGTATACAATGTATATTCTGGTTATATAATTGTCACAGCGGTGGGATGTCCTTGCCAGCTGGTGTAGATGTGGCTGTAGTTCGGGTATTGGCCCTGCTTGGGAAGGGAGTGCCAATGCCATAGCTTTACGGCTTGTGTGGCACTAACATTTGATATGTTACGATTTGTGCCCAGTTGGCAGTGATGACAGTGACTGGCATTGGAAGTTAAGCTGCAGGCAGAGATTCTGGGTAGCAACATACAAGTGAGCACAGTCCACCGGGCATGTCACCTTCTGATCCATTTCATAAGAGTAGTAGTTTATTTTCTTAATCCTGATTCAGGGGAGATTGAATAATTGGAAACTTGAACTGTGGAAAGTTGACAAAAACCTGCTTTGCCGCTATGAAGAGCACTGCTTTTCCCAGCATACTGCATTTGTTGAGCACCTTACAAAGGCCTAGAAGCTTGGGTCAGAAGTGGCAGAAAATTGGGGTTTTTTTTTTTTTTTTTTTTTTTTTTTTTAAGAGTTGTTTTGTAATCCATAATCTGTCCAACCATACTGTGTGTAGGTTATTTTGATCCGGGTGCTTCTGAGTCATCGGTTGCCACCAGTGCTTTAGTTCTGCATCTCCATAAGTGAACAACATACATTCACTCTTATCACATCATTACTCTCTTACCCTAGGATCATCAAGATATACGTTTGGTTTTAAGATGATATATTATAATATAATAGTATGTTCTTGTATAGCACTGCAAGTTTTACGTAGCGCTTTAGAGACATTTTGCAGGCACAGGTCCCTGCCCAGTGGAGCTTACAATCTATGTTTTGGTGCCTGAGGCACAGGGAGATAAAGTGACTTGCCCAAAGTCACAGGGAACCGACACTGGGAATTGAACCAGGCTCCCCTGCTTCAAACGCAGTGCTAGTCATCGTCTTTACTCACTGAGCCACTCCTTGTTTCTGTATACATGGACATACATTTTGCTTATATACTATACATCTGATCACCTTTTCATGAGAGCATCAATATTTTCTTTCTCTTGGAGAGGGAGAGAGAGTTTTATTTATTTATTTTTAATAAGACTAAATCTACCACAAATCACCAATTAAGAACTGACACAACGTGGAAATCGACAGAAGTTTAATGAGCTAAATATGGCCGTTGAACAAAATTCTATATCATTTACAAAGAAAAAGCGTATTTGCTTTCTTGCCACGCTGCTTGTTGGGAAGAACTTGAAAAGCAAGATGCGCAACTTTGCCTTTACTATATAACCAGAGCCATCTTAACAACATTAGGGGCCCCCGGGAAAAGCAGTGCACGGGGCCCTGCCTACACTGTCGCTCCCAGCCTCCCACGCGCTCACTAGCAGCAGAAGGCACCGGAAGTGCTGCACTGCTAGGCTGCGAGCATAGTGACGCGTGCCGGGCGGGCGTAGAGCGGGCGGAGCCGGGGTGCAGGGCGGGGGGAGAGAGAGAGTCCGGTTGCCAGGTGGCTTGTCCAAAAATACTGCACACAATGGTGAAAGGTGCGACACACGCGAGAATCGTTGGTGGGGAAGAATGATATTTATAAAGGGCCTGACTTATGTCATTTGTTCTAAATTTCACTCCAAGTATTCACCAATTTGCACCAATTTATATTCTATTTCGTAAAAAATCTGGGGAGGAGTCTTGGGAGGGAGCGCCCTTCCGAAGATTGTTTTAGCAAATAGAATATGAAATAGTGCAAATTGGTGCACGCTTGGAGTGAAATTTAGAACAAATGACGTAATGGTCAGATCATTTATAAATAACTGACCTGCAGTCATACTGTACATGGCGAGCAATACTGATCTTACTGCACCTCCCACAAATTCCAAGATTGTTGCACCCCATCCTCATCCTCTCTCTCCCTCTCCATCTCCCCCTCCCCCTCTCCCTTTGTCCTCTCACTCCCCCTTGTCCTCTCACTCCCCCTTGTCCTCTCACTCCCCCTTGTCCTCTCACCCTCCCACCCCCCTTTTTCCTCTCACCCCCTCCCTTCATCCTCACACCCCCCCCTCCCTCCCTCCCTGTCATTATCAGTACAGTAGCTTTCAAATTTAGACTTCAAAATCTAGCTTTAAATTGCGTATTAAATCATGCCATTGAATAAGTAACCTGCTCTGCCTTCTTGGGGATGATCTGTAAGTAAGAATGGTGCTGCAGAGATTGCAATGCTGCTGTGATGAGAGCTGAGTTATGGAGCCTTTCTGAGAATTTACAATGGTGGTTATTTTTAATAGATCTTGAAAATGGGAAGACTGTTAGTATAGTAAAAGAAAAGTAAGGGTGAGTGAGCAATTAAACAAAGTTGCCAGTACTGTATGTACTGTCTGTCACACCACACACACACACACACACACACACAAACACAGCAGCTCTACACACACATGCTACACCCATAAACACTTCTGCTGACACTCACTCACTTAAACACACACACACACACTGAGGCACACACATATACAGGCAGGAAACAGGACACAGACTGAAAGACAGACACTCTGAGACACACTCACACTCTGAGACACAGACACACAATCACACACAGACACACACACACACACACAGACACACACACACACTGAGACACAGACAGGACACTGAGACACAGGCAGGACACTGAGACACAAACACAGCCTCACCTCTCTGCTGCATGCTTTTCCTCCGCTCTTTGGCCCCACCCCCCAGGCTCCTGCCACCTCTCGATTGGTTGCTGCTGTGTAATTCAGCCAATCAGTAGCTGCCCAGCCCCCTAGCAGCAACAGCCCTGCTCTATCCCACGTCCTTTACCGGACAGGGGAACCAAATCCCGGACACCTGGCCAAGAGCGAGCCGAGGTGCCGGGCGGGGGGAGAGCATTGGTGGGCACACATGGGTCGGGCGCGTGGGGCCCCCCTATGCTATGGGGCCCCCCTATGCTGTGGGCCCCCCGGGCAACTGCCCAGCGTGCCCATACGTTAAGACGGCCCTGAATATAACTCCCAGGAATCCGAGCCAGATGAAAAGACCCAGTGGGAAGTCTTATACTGTAGCTTCCCATAGTTATGTTGACGAGGAGAAATTGTTGCGAACAATAGTATATCATGTGTGCTATGTAGAGGGACAATAACATATGAGTAGGGAAATGTAATTGAGGAAATTACATCCTAAAATGATTTGAAAACATGGTTTCATTTTGATTAGGTATTTTTTTTTTTTTTTTGCTGGTAAAACCTGCATTATGTTTCTGGTTCCCTTGACGCACGCACACATGTTAAAAATGCTTCTGTAGCGGATGAGAATGAAAAAGGACATGTCGATTTTAACCTATGTTAAATTTAGACGATGGAGATACTTATCCTATATTTGTATTTTCAGTGTATTGATGCAGAGGAAGGCAAACAAAACACCCCAGTGGGACATTATCCTATTATGTCACAGAAGGGGAAAAATAAATTCCTTCCTGTAAGAGGTTCAGAGAGTGCTTTAGTCAGGTCTTTGTCTTTTTATGTGTGTGACAGAATATACGGTTTTTAAAGTGGTTTCCAACTTTTTTTGGTTAAGGAACCCTATAATTATATTGTGAGACTCTGAGAAACCCCAACCCTCTCTAAAAGCACATGTGAGGTCAGATGCATTGTAAGGAAACCCAACTCGCTCTAATAGTGTGTCTGAGATCAGATGCATTGTAAATTCTTCTGTAGTGGTACAATTTTGAAATGACCTGAAACTTGCAAGGAATGCTTTAGGGAGGCCAGGGGAACCAAGATTCCGAGGATCCCTGGTTGAATTCTATATGAGTTTAACTCCTATAACATTGGGATCTTGCCCCCTGGTGATTTTCTTGCAATTTGTTTTGTGCGTGCTGAAAGTAATGGTTTTCTTTGTATAAAGCGTTTGAGGATACCAGGTTAAGGTCAATTTTCAACTGCACTCGGCTCTGATGAGAACTCCATATTTTAAATATTTTTTTTGTAACTTAATCTTTTATTGGGTTTTACATTTCTTTATATTGTGACACAAACCGTTGGCATATGTAATAACTTTAACCCGTACATTGTCAACAAGAACGAATAGACGCAGGACTACAATGACACATGGTAGAAGATCACCCTAGATGGGGAAAAGAATGGCGGTGCACAGCGTGCCAACAGATGCCTCATGCGTTCCGGAAGCAGGAAGAATAGCGGAAGCTGGTTGTCAATTTTCATGCAAAAAAGTTTAATACACAGCAGTGAACAGCAAAGACAAATAGTTAAAAAGAAAAAATCATCTTAAGAAAGGACTCTGACGCGTTTCGTGCATCCACTGCACTTTGTCAAAGAGTGAATAACCTTTCTCGGGTGCTGACCTTTGAAGGAGATCCTCTACCGGAAGTCCCGCCTATCTCTCACTCATTGGTTCCTCCATGATGGTGTAATGACCATTCGAGGAACATGGTGAGATGAATGGCAGTGCTAGCGGCGAATGGAGCTCTTCTATTGTCTATACACCTTAAAGTTACAAATACAAACATTGAAAAAACTTCAATCAAACAAAAAAAACAAAAAAACTTTATCAAACAAAGACAAACATTGAATCAAACAGATCGTTTATCATCTCAACACACATAGATATGAATATAGATGTAAATTTAATTCACTCTTGACAAAGTGCAGTGGATGCACGAAACGCGTCAGAGTCCTTTCTTAAGATGATTTTTTCTTTTTAACTATTTGTCTTTGCTGTTCACTGCTGTGTATTAAACTTTTTTGCATGAAAATTGACAACCAGCTTCCGCTATTCTTCCTGCTTCCGGAACGCATGAGGCATCTGTTGGCACGCTGTGCACCGCCATTCTTTTCCCCATCTAGGGTGATCTTCTACCTTGCACATATCGGGCTGAGAGCACGCAATAACCAGAAGGACCACATGCCTAAGGGTCGTGAGTAATTTGTCATAGACACTGTATTTTATTATTATGGTCTAGCTCTAAGGGTTGTTGGAGTTATTGTTTAGATAGGGGTCAGGGTCCCTAGTTCACTCAGGTTCCCTTGACATCCCTTCTCTATGTGTTACCCACACCCCCAATTCTGGGCATATTTTGACCATTATACAGGTTTACTCATCATACATTTCTTGGTTTTCCCAAAAATAATAAAGTGCAATATCAAATAACAATTATTTCCTAAGAGAAGCAATTTATTCCACTTGAGCACTGGCAGAGAAGAATCTTCTCTATCTATCCCTATACTACAATGACACATGACTCACATCACTGGACACGACAAGACAAACCGGACAGGTGCCACGGAGGGAAGACCGATAGGGGTGGAAGGGGAGGGGGGTGGCAGATCCAGGTTCCAACCGAGGTCGAGAACTCCATTTTAACCAGCCATACACTTTTAATATTTTAACTGCTCATATTTCCGGAACGAGGTATCAGATTTTAAAAATAACCAATCCTCTGAAAGGGCAAAAAGAGCTCTAAATAGAACTAAATACTGTAGATACAAAAACTGTAATTGGCATGAGCTACTGATTTAATGCAGGAGTATGCAGAGGACCTACCTTTTTTGCAATCATTGACTGGAGTTTCACAATAATGCAGGAGTTGTAAATAATTTCTTTGGAATAGTTGCACTAGGTGAAATTTGTAATAATCGGTAGAAGGGCTTTTTTTTAAGTAAAATTGAAAAGTACTGTAATTATCCAATACACATTTTCTGATGGGATAAGACAATAGCACATTTTGTGGTGGGGTACCCACTACCTATCTATCTTGGAATAAATGCCAGGCAGGGGCAAAGCAATTTAAGACTTGATGGAAATGTAATGGTGCTGGCTGGGAGACTTAGGCCGTGCTTATAGTGCCGGTGATGTCAGGCTGCAGTCGCTGGAAAAATCAAATTTTGATGACTTCCAGCGATCGTGACCAAGCCGTCGCGTCGCTCTTAATATAAGCGCACGCGACGGCGGCAATGCATTTCTTTTGACGCGACATTGCGCCTCTGTCGCCAGCACTATAAGCGCAGCCTTATGCTCCTGCTGCTGCTGCAAAGTGAATGCTGTGAACATACGGCCACAGAGTTATGGGAACAATGTGTCTCCAACCCCAAGCATAATTATAGCATTACAGGTCTTGGATTGATGGTACTTTGTACTTGGGACATCTGCTCTTTCTTGCTCGGCCTGCCACATTATACGACATGAATAATTAATCTAAGCAATGTGCTTTCTGCTGAACTGTAAATTAATCTCTTTTTTTTCTAATTCCCTTTTTTTCATTGTGTAAGACCACCAGTAGACGGTAGAGCTCTGATCGATTGAAGTGCTGCAGCATTCAACTGTCTTCATATGGGTTAGCCACTTTGCTTATAACAAAAGACAAACATTCCCAATGCTACTTCCAATATGAGATACAAATATTTGGTTAAATACGTAACTGTGTGTCTTCTCATGAGGAGTAAGGGTAATTTAGTGAAACTCTTTGGCCAAAGCGTTACAAGCCTGCAGCCACGTCACGGCATGATCGCTTGGCAGGTCCTAACACTACCTGTGAAAAGTCTCATTTACTTCTGCAGTGGAGGGAGGATGGTCTCCGTGGACCTGTCCTGCACAGATACATGGAAAAACCTGCTACTTGAAGTGGGGAGGAGTGAGGTTAAACCCAGGAAGGAGGGTCACCAACCTCCAAGCAACTGATAAGTTGTCAATTTACAAACAGGCTTATAACACTTTGGCCAAAGCGTTTAACTAAATGACCCTTACTTATGAGAAGACAAACAGTTACGTATTTAACTATATATATATTTTTTGAAGTGAAACTTCTTTAGTGGCACCTATTCTCATGGGGCAAAACTGGAGCGAAGGAGACGAAAATGAAACAGAAGTGACGTGACTCCCCCTCCCCCCCCACGCCTGCTGTGACATGCGGCGGCGGCGGCGATAGCCGCCGGCGCCGCTCCTAACGGCCGCCGTTACCCCTAGACGTGCGCAGAGCTTCCGGTACTGTGGGTGTACCAAGATGGCGGAAGCCCCGCAAGTCCTCCGGCTGTGAGAGGAGGAGCCGCTGCTCAGCCTCTCTCCTCCCTCTTGCTTCCCCTTCCCCGAGTCCCGCTGACTGAGTGCCGCCGGTGCTGGAGGAGGAGAGAGAGGAACCCCGGGATCATGACTGCCGCTGCTCTGTCAGCATGTGCCGCGCATGCGCGCACAGACGTTATCGTGCGCTCCTGCTCGGGTAACGTGGGAAGCGGGGGGGTTTGAGCGCGCCGCTTCCCACGCATACGGCGGGCCTGGTGCGGCCGCGTCTCAACCTTCCCCCACCCCTCTCCGCCCAATTACCCCCTGTATTCCTCCCCCCACCGGCATCATGGTGTTCTTCCCCGGGGGGGGGGGGGGCCGTCACACTCACATGGGCCTCCTCGCCGTATGTGCCGTCCTCCCTGCCCTGATCCCCGGCACTGCGGGGCAACACAACCTGTGCCCATCCCTCCTCCTACCACACTGCTCTGCCGCCGTGCTCGCAGGTGCAGGGGGTGATCGGAGGTGCAGGGGGTGAGGGGAGGTGCAGGTGAGGAGGTGAAGGGGGGTGATGTGAGGAGGTGAAGGGGGGTGATGTGAGGTGCAGGGGGGGTGATGTGAGGTGGGGGGGGTGATGTGAGGTGGAGGGGGGTGATGTGAGGTGGAGGGGGGTGATGTGAGGTGCAGGGAGGTGATGTAAGGTGCAGGGGGGTGATGTGAGGTGCAGGGAGATGATGTGAGGTGCAGGGGGGTGATGTGAGGTGCAGGGAGATGATGTGAGGTGCGGGGGTTGATGCGAGGTGCAGGGGTTTGATGCGAGGTGCAGGGGTTTGATGCGAGGTGCAGGGGGGGTGATGCGAGGTGCAGGGGGGTGATGCGAGGTGCAGGAGGGTGATGCGAGGTGCAGGGGCATATGCGAGGTGCAGGGGCATATGCGAGGTGCAGGATGGGTGCGCATACATCACACACGCACACGCACACTCACACTCACACGCACACGCACACACACACACACAGTCACACGCACACACACACAGTCACACGCACACACACACAGTCACGCGCACACACAGTCACACACACACACGCACACACACGCACACACACACAGTCACACGCGCACACACACACAGTCACACGCACGAGGAATTCACGCTTAGTGCAAATAGCAAATACAGGGGATGTGTGCCGAGCACGCGCATTCTAAGTCCAAATTTATTTGCGTTTTGTCAAAGAAATTGTATTTTGATTTTTAATTAAAACATCACAAACACAATTTCTGTGACAAAAGTCAAAGAAGTTTCACTTACTATGCGCGTGCACAGCACACACAGCTTTTTTTGTCATATTGGATGTCGCATTCTGGCTTTTTGCCTTTTGTTGTATATATTTGGTCACACGCAGTGGCACTCCTTTTGACAATTTATGTGTGGCGGGTGTTTGGGTTATAGCTAGCAAAGATTGTTTTTGTTAGCCACTTTGCTGCAACGGAAAACAATTGCAGGATGGACCCATTGAGTAGAGAGAAGGGAAGTTAATTTTGATTACAATTGGTCGGGGCTTTGTCTTGTGTGAAGATGACATACAGGGCTATTTTTGTGGAGGAACTCACAGGAACTCAGCCAACACCTGTTGCAGAAATCAACTAAACCACAGTACATTTGATAATTAATTAAGAATTGGGCTGCAATACTATTGGAAGACTAAATATTTATTCAGCCACATTTCCTTATTTAAAGCTGGGTTATGTATTGGTCATCAGATATAAATGATTTTTTTATTCAGTTGGGGATCTGGTGCTCTTTCACTCCACAACCACCACTGAGGAAATGTGTTGTGAGTAGAACAATGTAGGTTGATTGTATGCAACGTTGGTCTTGTTACAGATCAAGTATCTGCCTCAAGCACCAAAATTACATTGTAAACTCTGCTTGTTCTTACACAATTCTCTATATGCAGCGCTGTGTAAGAAAAAAAATATATATTTTACATATTGGGGGATATTGAGAACCCCTGTTGTATTTCACGAACAATAAATTGGAAACATACATACATTTCTCTACATGCTGTTATGTTCTATTTGTGCACAGGATGATTTCTTGTCCATATACCTTTTTATTGCGCTGTGCTTTTACAGGAAAAAAAGGGGGAGACACCCGCACGGCCTCTTAATAATAGTAATGTAGGGGGGGTGCAGGGTGCACTAGGGGAATAATAGTGACAACACCAAAGAAGACAGCCTTAGGCTGTGCTTATAGTGCCTTGCGACGGCGCTCTGAATCAAATAACATTGACTACGTCGCAAGCGCTTATAGTAAGGGCAACGGAGCAACGTCGCGACCCAAAATTTTGAAGCCGGGTCTATTTGATTTTTTTAGGGACAGTCACCACATGTGACTGTCTCTAAACCAATCAGAGACCGCGGCCCGCCCCCATTCGTGACGTCGCTGGCGACAGTCGCCGAAAATCAAATTATAACTTTTGCTGGTGGCGACGGGTGACGTCATCGGTGCCGTCGCCAGCTCTATAAGCGCGGCCTTAGAACCACCTCAGAGGGGATGGGCTAGGGAAGAAGCCCCCTGGTCATATGCACTCAGCTGCAACTAAATGTAGTAAAGGGGTGTATTACCCAGGGCAATAAGCCTGAACGTCCCTAACAAGTGATAACTGTGCTTAATTGTATATCATTTAAAACAAATGTATTAAGTCCATAGACTAATCTAAAAACAGAGGGACACATCAACATTTTTTTAAACATTTGTTTCTTTGGATAAGTGATGAAAAGTAACCAACATATAGTGGGAAGTCCTGGTAGATAGATAGTTATGGACAGCTATATTGGAATAACTTTCCCAAAGGATCAATCACTGTGCTGGTAAAAAAATCAGCCTTGAAACCCATTATGCAAGAACAGTAGAGTAATAGATATAAGCAGCGTTAATACATTAAACAACAGGGTAATGTGGCTTTAATAGTTCAATACAGTAATTTGTTGCACTTATGTTTCTGTGATCTGAATTCTATCAATAAATTGCAGCAGAATTTAAAATCTAACTATTTGGGTATGTTTCTGTGAGTTGATTAGGCAAACCGCTCCCTTAATTGTTAGTCAAATGCATGTGATCAGAGTACTTAAGACCGTCTATCTTGGCTGTCTCACATTTAAAGTGTCTGCAGAGTTAATTTTGGAGGTGAAGATTAGAGGAAGATCTGGACTCTGCACCACTACAGCAACTTTGCAACCGTGAGTACTTGACTTTCTATATGCTGTGATTATTTGTTCGCTTCCTATCCTCCAATAATTGGGAAGTATCTCCACTTGCATCTCACTATGCCCTCCCTATTGCTCTTTCTGTTTACTGTTTCCTCACTCATTCGTGAACGTCTCTGTTCTCTACAACTTCCCCACGCCCCACTGCACCATTATTCATACACCTCTCTCCCAGCAACTTCTTTACTCCTCAATAAAAAGCACCCCCACAAATCCTCTATTCACATCCTCTATCTACTCCGTCCTGCTGCTGGGGATCTCCCCTAAGCCTGAACCCAGACATACACACCCACAGTCACTCCTACCAACCATTGTGGCCAAGCACTGCAATCTACAGCACTTATTCCCTCACCTGCTGTCTCTGCAAGTCTCCCATTACTCCACTTAGATTGTAAGCTCTTCAGGGCAGGGATTTCCTTTCCTATTGTCTGATTTTGTTGCGTTTGTTTTATTATAATTCCCCGTACTGTATTCTTTGTGAAGCGCTGAGTACACTTTTGTCGCTATATAAATAAAGACATACAATAGTAAGTGACTCCCCCTGGTGGTGGAAAGAGCTTAGTCATGTATATACCAAGAGAACAGCTGATAGAAACACCAATGTATACAACTGGCTATGTAGAAGCAAGGCGCTGTAGATAGATACATGAACCCTGGGGGACAGGGAATACAACAATAATAGTAACGCTGTATTTTAAGGTTGGAAAATCGAGGCGAACTAAATTATTTAAAAAAAGTAGCCATGTCACAGGAATTTGTAACAACTAGTTCAATAGACTGACCCGTCATAAAGATGATACGCACAGTGATTGATCCTTTGGGAAAGTTTTTCCAATATAGCTGCCCACAGCTATCTACCTACCAGGACTTCCCACTATATGTTGGTTACTTTTCATCACTGTTACCAACAGTTTTAAAAATTGTGTTTTTTCGGATGTGTCCCTCTATTTTTAGATTAGTCTATGGACGTAATAAATTTGTTTTAAATTATACACAATTAAGCACAGTTATCATCACTTGTTGTCAGGGACATTCTTTTGACTTCTAACAGGCTTATTGCCCTGGGTAATACACCCCTTTACAACATTTAATTGCAGCCGAGTGCATATGACATGGGGGGAGGGGGGGGGGCTTCTTCCCTAGCCCATCCCCTTTGAGGTGGTTCTAGGGCTGTCTTCTTGGTTTTGCCGCTCTGTTTTTACAATACGTTTAAAGAGGGGGAAAAATCTCTGCCCTGGACATCACAAGAGTCTGCAGGCTTGTGATGTCCAGTGAACATGATGAAATCTGTGCTTGTTTTCTAGGGGACATGATTGAGCCATGAACAGAAGGGGGAGGAAGGCCCCTTCTGTTCTGTGCAGGTCATCATGGTTACTTTGACCATAGGATTGCTACTGATAGGAAGGGTCAGGGCACTCTGATGCTGGGACCCTTCTAGCTCTGAGAGGGTAAAGGGGATTTTGTCATTGTGCTTGTGCAGAGATGTCGATCTCCCAGAGCCTAAATCTGTTGGATTTGGGGGTTTTGGGCTAAGAAATGGCATCTTAATAGCAAAGTGTTTTGTTTTGGTCAGTGAGACTCTGCCCAAGTCTATGAACAGGCTAATACAAAAATCACTGCAAATCCGTGAGACTTACTGAGAGTCATTGAAAGTTCACATGTCTGCTTTTGGGCTAACGTGTAAAATATATTTTTAATTAGAAAACCTACAATAAGCTACAATCTTATGGCATATTTGTAACAAACTAAGAAAAATAACTGTTTCTAAGTGGATCTCATTTTTAGAGCACTCGGGTTTCAACCTTAGGAACGGTGGAACCTTAATAACAATGTATTGCATGTTCTGGCTCAAGCACACCCTGATAGATGAGTAGGGACAGGCAGGTTAACTCAATCCCATATATCAAGCAAGGGGCAACAACATACAAATGTAAGAGGGTCACCCCCGGTTCCCCTGATTTTCCTTTGTCCCCTGCCTTACTCCTGTGGCAGTGGGGGAAGGGGATGGCGACTTCTCCCGGCGGGTACCGCCCTCTTGGTTTTGGCGCGAGCTTCGCCAATGCGCAGTAAAGATCGCACACACGGTCCCCATAGAAAAGAGCTTTGCCAAGGACTACAATTCCCAGCAGCCTCTGGGGACTGCACTTTCACCCTGGTCACAGGCAGCATTGAAGCCAATAGAGCTGGCAGATCCTCATGCTGCAGAGTTGCAACAATGTTGTGTGCAGACAGGGTTTTTGTCAGTTGCAGCACGTTAGGCAGTGAGAGACCGGAGCAGCCCAGGGAAGGAGGTAGGGTACAGGAGTCAGGGACTCCCTGTACTAGGCCAGCACCCCCAGGGCCCGCGATAGCTCAGCTCCCCAGTAAGGTGAGTGTTGCCAGGGACAGCCCTCAGGTTAGGGACCCTGCCACTTACATTAGTGGGAGCTGGGAAAGGAAGGTTACAGAGAGTTGGAGTCAGGGAGCTGTGAGGGAAGGAAGGGTGCGGGGAGCGAGTGCAGCTCCTGCCCCACATAGGTACCCACACCGCAGGTAGGCCCCAACTCCCCACTAGTTTAGTGGGTAAGTGCTGAGGGAGGCCCAAGATAGGGACGCTGCCCTTAGTGTAGTGCTGCCTTGTCAGAGTCACGGCTGTCAGTGCTGTGAGGTCTGACAGGCAGGCACCTTGTTGCGCAGCACGTTGGCTGCAGCATCCAGTGAGCTACAGCTTGCTGCTGTAGGCGCTGGGATTCGTTAGGTATTAATAAGTACAGTCAGGGCTGGGAAGAGTTAGGGGAGTGGGGCAGGTTATTAACCCCCTGTAGGCCCCTAGGAGTTTTCCCCAAAGCCACTTAAGGTTGCTGTGCTATAGGGACGGCCTATAGCATAGAGCGTGTCATTTAGTGTTAGTTAGGGACTCAGCGGACGCTGCGGTTCCTGTAAAGCGGTTCGGACCCACGTTGGGGTCCGCAGAGACTATTCCAGAGGGAGACCGCCCTGGCGGTCCGCACGTACCGGAGTTCGTTTGGAGGATCAGACGGATTCATCACACGTCTGACCCTTTGTGAAGATTGCTGACCCGAGCACCGGAGTGCTCGGCAGGTATCTAATACATAAGTGCACCACCGGGCCCTTAGCGTAATTAGTGACTGCGCAGTCACCCATTGACTCTCTGTAGGAGTACGGGACATTGGGTGGGGTTCTTTGGACACTGGGTGGGATCACCTGGTGTTGGGGAAGCGTCCTGCGCGACGTAGTAGGTGTCTCCTCTAGAGAGGGACACAGGTTATATTATTGTATTGTAGTGATATATGTTGTTTGCATGTTAGTAAAGTCCTTAGTTATTATACCTCACCGTGTATGTTATTATTGTATTGTCCTGCGAGGAACCACTCCCCCTCTGGCGGGAGCCATCGCAGGTGGAGGCGCTGCATCGTGTAAGTGATCACCCCTAGTATTGTGTTATGTCCCAGGTTCCCCGTGGCGGAAGCTCAGCCCTCCTGTGAGCCAACAGGTAATGCACCACACCTATGGTAACCCCGTATGTTCCTTGCACCCACATTAGATCTGCGATTGGGGGGGGGGGGGAATACCCGTTACATTTGGAGGTGCTGCTGAGATAGACCTGGGGTGCCCTGTTTTCATTTTTTCCAAATTGGCCAATTTAGAGTTTTTCACCATGTTTGGGCCTGCAAGCCATGAGGCCCACGAACGAACCAAGAGGACAGAAGTATCCCCGCGACATGTGGCAGTAGTAGGGGATGTTCCCAGTAGTGCCGTAAAGTTGAGGGAAATTTGTGAGGCCCTAGGGAGACTCCTGGGCATAGACCAAGGGTGGAAGAGGATAGAGCACCGGTACGACTCCACTGACCAGTGTTGTAGACTATGGCTAGTAACGGATCAGGAAATATGCCGGGAAAATGTCCCTCTGACCTTGCATTTCCCAGAGGCCCCACCAGAAGGCTACCCTCTTGCATACTCAGAGAGCCTTAGTGAGATTACCCGACCTGTGATCAAAATGGAGGCTCCCTCATCAAGGGAGTCACACCTAAAATGGCGTCTCCCGCCAAAGCAGGAGAGCACATGTGCTGCTGACTGCAAGCCTGCACTAACTTGTGTTGCAAAAATCTGCCCAGGACTGGCGGGAAAACCAGAGCACCGCCCCGCAATGTGAGTGACTAAGTGAAGAACAAGACCCACTCAGTGATAGAGCGTGCCCCTCCTTTACAGTCCACCAGGGGGAGCAAGCTCCGTGAACAGCGATCAGCAACCGCTGTTCCCACTAAAGACAGTACAGAATGTAGAGAAACACACCCGCAGTTGTATGGAGCATGGCGGACAAAAGGAGGGAAAATACCCTTTCTTCGGTGCCCGTGCCTACAAAAGGATTTGAATCTATCTGGTGGTATGGACTTTAACCCCTTTAGGCTACCAATAGAATGGCGGGTGGCAGTGGTGGCTGATGACGGGTGCATAAGATGTGTTTGTGACCAGTGTGACTTCCCAGGTGGCAAACCGACCTGGGGTCCCAAGTGTGCTTATTGCGGAGCACAGTTTCTAAAGCCTGTGCTGCTGCAGTCTACAGTCCCAGATCCCAAGCAGGAATCTCAGATGGCAGAACCCAGAGATGAAGATGTTGTTAACTGCTCTACCTCAACCACGGCGGTGGAGGAGCTGACAGGCAAGGCTGCCCTAGTTCCCCGTTGCAATCAAGCGGGAAGAACTGAGGCCCAGCCAGCTACGGAAAAGGACGAACCATCGGTGGCGATGCGCCTACCGGCGAACCACCCCAGCAGTAATACAGAGGAGACAGAGGAATCACAGGGTAAGGTGTCTGTACTCCCATCTTCTTTCAGTGATTCCAGCGACCAGCCACTCGTGGTGATGCGCCAGCCGGCGGAACACCCCAGTGAAGTTGGAGACAAAGAATCACCTACCTCAGTTGCAGTACATCCAGATGCTGTGGGCCCGTGTGCCCTACAACGGCCAGTCCGGCCTACAGAGGTACCATCGGTCCCAGGCGTGGGATCAGTACCTGCTAATGAAGACAAGGGTGAGTTGACTGCCCCAGGGGTGTTGGGTGTGAGCCTCCAGGTGACCGTGGAGCACGATAGCTTCTTAAGTCTGGACACCAGGGCGAATGGCTCCACTCGACATCGCGTCCTGGCGGAGGTGTCCCCCCTAGAAGATAGCTGTCCCGCAGTACGAGTGGACCAGTACCTACAGCCTATCGTTCCAGATGAAGAGAACCCCATCGCAAGCCAGCAGAGTGGTAAGAAAACCCTTGCTCCCCACAGGCTCCGGTGGAGGTGACTGTGAAAAATGCTCCAACTACCGTTCATGCGGAGCAGAAGAATGTAGCTGGACATCCAGGTGTCAGCACACGTGAACCGAGTGTGAGCCCGTGCGCTCCGACCCAAATGGTCCCAGGACGGGGATCCCACGCTCCCGAGACAGCCGACGTGGGAACTGGCAGCGTCCCCGAGGACCTGTTGGCCACCGTGAATCACCGCAGTGGTAAGGTATCTACCCTTTACCCCCTGCCAGGTGAAACGAGACTTTGCTGAAAGAGACATGGCCCATTGCTCGCTTCCCAGTGGAAGCCTCGCCAGTATGTAGGGACAAAGACTGTGTAAAGAGGGATTTAGCGAAAATTGCCTCCTTGGAGCCCAAGAAGGAGCGCTCCATTCACCATGTGGTGGACCGCAGAAAAGGTCAAGACCTCCTGGCGTACTGCATCCATGCCATGGATGGCCGGGTAAAGGTCTGGCCCAGAGACATTGTACTCTTCCTTCCACCAGGGGGAGGAAGTAGTACAGAACCGGTGACTGTCACCCCAGAGTGTGCTCTCCAAGAGATTCACCAGGGGGAGGCTCACGGACGCAAAAGTGAGGTACCCCCACATGATCAGTTAGGGGCACCCCACAAATGGTCTCAGCAAGCAGCTAACACTCAGCTGGCCTTGGGTATTACTGTGTGTGATATGCCATGTATCCATGATGTTACAGTCAATATGTTACGTTGTACCGTTTATGCAATGCATTTTTATTGTGTAACTTTCTGTAATGTGATGCTGTTCTCCAAGCGGGGACGTTGGTATTTTCACCAGGGGGAGAGTGTAAGGGGGTCACCCCCGGTTCCCCTGATTTTCCTTTGCCCCCTGCCTTACTCCTGTGGCAGTGGGGGAAGGGGATGGCGACTTCTCCCGGCGGGTACCGCCCTCTTGGTTTTGGCGCGAGCTTCGCCAATGCGCAGTAAAGATCGCACACACGGTCCCCATAGAAAAGAGCTTTGCCAAGGACTACAATTCCCAGCAGCCTCTGGGGACTGCACTTTCACCCTGGTCACAGGCAGCATTGAAGCCAATAGAGCTGGCAGATCCTCATGCTGCAGAGTTGCAACAATGTTGTGTGCAGACAGGGTTTTTGTCAGTTGCAGCACGTTAGGCAGTGAGAGACCGGAGCAGCCCAGGGAAGGAGGTAGGGTACAGGAGTCAGGGACTCCCTGTACTAGGCCAGCACCCCCAGGGCCCGCGATAGCTCAGCTCCCCAGTAAGGTGAGTGTTGCCAGGGGCAGCCCTCAGGTTAGGGACCCTGCCACTTACATTAGTGGGAGCTGGGAAAGGAAGGTTACAGAGAGTTGGAGTCAGGGAGCTGTGAGGGAAGGAAGGGTGCGGGGAGCGAGTGCAGCTCCTGCCCCACATAGGTACCCACACCCCAGGTAGGCCCCAACTCCCCACTAGTTTAGTGGGTAAGTGCTGAGGGAGGCCCAAGATAGGGACGCTGCCCTTAGTGTAGTGCTGCCTTGTCAGAGTCACGGCTGTCAGTGCTGTGAGGTCTGACAAGCAGGCACCTTGTTGCGCAGCACGTTGGCTGCAGCATCCAGTGAGCTACAGCTTGCTGCTGTAGGCGCTGGGATTCGTTAGGTATTAATAAGTACAGTCAGGGCTGGGAAGAGTTAGGGGAGTGGGGCAGGTTATTAACCCCCTGTAGGCCCCTAGGAGTTTTCCCCAAAGCCACTTAAGGTTGCTGTGCTATAGGGACGGCCTATAGCATAGAGCGTGTCATTTAGTGTTAGTTAGGGACTCAGCGGACGCTGCGGTTCCTGTAAAGCGGTCCATTCTGGTAAAAAGGCAGGGGGGTTGCCAAGGCAACAGGCTGAAGCCAAGAAACCCACAAGGGGTCACAACATTGTTGCACCAGCTAAGCTGAGGAGTGCTGGCAGCCTGAAGACGAAGGGGAAAAAAACAATCCTGTTTATGACCGTTCAAATGCCTAAAAATGTATTCTGACTTCCAGCCTACTTATCCTACATACATATTAGAGCAGTGACGGGTCGTATGTAGTGAAACGTCTTTGCTGTCGCCTATTAAATTCTCATAGGACAAAACTCCTTCATGGAGTTGAAAATATGTAACGGAAGTGACAAATATGTGACTGAAGTAAGGCGCGGCCAGCACCACTCGAGCATGCGCAGAAGCAGCCAGAGTGTGTGTGTATACAAAAACAAAAGGAACAGTGTTATTAGACTAATTTCCAGTTAGTACAAATATAGAGGTGCAAATAGCAATTTTTTTTTAGAAATCTACCATTTACTGTATAATAAAAAAATGGAGAAGTGCAAAAGATGCAAGGTGTGTAAACATATGTAACACATGAATTGTATATAGATTAATATAATATAGTAATTGTAATCTTTATTAAAAAGTGTGTGTGTGTGTGCTGAGCACGCGCTTTCTAAGTAAAACTTTTTTGCGTTTTGTCACTGAATTTGTATTTTGATTTTTATGATTTACATTGAATGAAAGACTTGAAAGTAACGACATTTAGATACTTTACAATCCAAAATATATGTATCTTACTTTAGTCGTCATAAGTCAATTGTATGATGTTTTCCAACTGACACTATGGAAATTTCTGCTGGGAAAAAAATAATTAACAAACCGCTTTCTATGGTTCTTTTAATTTATAACATTACAGCATACCATTTTGGTGATCTTTTTGCGTTACTTAACCCTTTCGCCACCAGAGGGGTCTGGCAACAACAGGATTAATTACAAATACGACCATAAATAAAATAGAACTGGGTTTTGACGGGGTAAAATGCCTACAAGTGTATGATGTATTTCTTTTCTCTCCGAGAACTCCTGGTGACCTCCCTTGACAGAACACCGGTTGAAAAACTCTGCTGCAAAGGGTTTGTTCTTCATTTGGAAAACATTCTGATCTTTCAAAGCAGTATGTATTTATGTCAGGTGTTTGGATGTGCACCAGAAACATTTTCAGACACCTGCTATAAAATAAGCTTGGGGATTTGCCTGAAATATTTGGATACTTGCTCCAGGAAGTATTTAAGTTTTCGTTTGCTCCTTGTTGCTTTGTTAAACCATATTATAGGCTAAAGCAGTAAAATTCAGGGCATTATTGAAAAAACGAGAGTGGGACGTTGCTCAAACCAAAATATCCTAAAAATAATATAAAGAAAGAGCCTGGTGCGCGGGGAAGAAAATTGTAATAAAAAAGGTGACAGAGGTCACATAAGTCCCCTATTAGTTGCGCTCTCTGATTAGTTAAAATTCCGGGCATTATCCAATCAGTAATGCCCTGAATTTCAGCAGCTTGCAAAGTGCAGTTTTCAATCTGTTTATTTCCAGCCAATCAGCTTTCAGAACAGCTGAGACAGGGCAGGGGATTGGTTTGAATTAAGTAACAGCTCTGAGACAGGGCAGGGGATTGGTCAAAAAGTATCAGCCACGGTTTGACTCTTCCCCCTCCCGAGCTGACTGAGATTTTCTGAGCAGATTCAGTTGAATTGGGGGGGTGCGGAGGGGGAGAGACTGCAAAGAAGTGTGTTGTGTATAGAGGTGCGTGTGTGTGTGTGTGGAGGGGGGGGGGGTGGAGAGGTGCTGTGTTGTGTGTAGAGGTGGGGGGGGAAGAGTGGAAAGTTTAGTAAGTGGCTGCATTTTTGATTGTGGCTGCAGTGTGTGTGTGTGTTGTGCTATTGTATGTGTAGCAGCAGTTTGTGTGAGTGTAGAGCTGGTGTGTGGTGTGTGTGTGTGTATAGAGCGCCAGTGTGTGTGTGTGTGTAGGCACTGTGTTGTGTGTGGTGTGTGCTGTTTTGTGTGTGTGTGTGTGTGTACACAGAGGGGGCGGCAGTGTGTGATATAGAGTGTAAGAGTATAATAGAGGTGGTTTCATGTATTTTTCATTTTATTTTAATAAAAAAATCTAACTATACAAAAGTGTCTATTAATTATGAAATAAGCCTACATTTAGCCTATAATAGTAATGATCCCCTCAGAACAGGGCATTATTGGCCAGTAATGCCCTGTTCTTCAGGGATTATTACTTAAGTATTGCATTCCATGTCCTATTGAATATCGTGCTAGTACATATTATTTGTAGAGCAATTTACAAATCTGGCCATGTGCCCTTTTTATTTATTTATTTTTATTATCGAAAAATGAACTTTGCCCCCCAAAATGAGCCATGCAATAACCTTGACAGTGCAATTGCAGGGGTACAAGGTACAGTACATCACAGGCACTTGGAGCCCCCTCCGCTTTTGTTTCCGCCATCCAAGGCCTGGTCACGTCATGGAGTGATCACATGTCCTAGAAGTCGCACAGGTCTGGTGCCACGGAAGCCCTGGCACTCAAAGGTTACACGTCAATGTGCAGGTCACGTGACCCCAACTTCAGGTCACATGAGCCTGCATACACTGCCGTTTTATGTGAAATTGTGCCGACATGCTGAGCGAACTTGTTAGCTGTGAAAGGATTGTGCCGAAACAAAGTCATGTTCTGCATTCCTGGGCAAGTCCCTTATCTCTGCCAATCTGCAAGCTGTTTCTAGAGCATGCTCTCAATGATGGATGATCCAGACATGAGGTGTTTGTGAAACGTGTGTACAGTGTAGGATTCAAATCGTTCATTGTAATCAAAAGTGTTTAATAACTTATCCATCCAGACACTGTAATGTTCCTGTCAGTTTATTTTATTTAGGCTTTTAACAAAGCTTTTGCTTTCTACAGGGATTCTTTTCTCTTGTATCACTCCAGAGAGAGCTGCATGGACTGTGTGGGGGTTTTCCCCAAGGTGCTGCCAGAAAAATATTCCCAAAACATATTTTTGAGAAAAGGAAATAAAAATAAATAAAAATGTAAAACCCAGTTTTGCAAGACTTCTCATTTGAAACAATACAATACACCTTTTAATTGATATGCTTTCATACATGTACCGAGGCGCAAAACCTCCCAGGATATACATATGGAAATAAACACAGAAAAAATACAAATATTGCAATATGGTTAAAAGAACTAGTATTTCAGGGGAAAAAACAGATGATACTCTCACGTGTTGGTGATGTTCCAGCTTTTTAAAGATACTACTTTACTGTAGAGTCTGTATAGTTGATGCTGTACTCCCAAATTACCTCAAAAACACATGTGGGTATCAGGCATGTTGCACACGGAGGAGGAGTCCAAAAGATGCACTGGCTGCTGGAACTCATGTATTGACTTGTTGTAGCCTCACTCCTCATCCAGCCTAGACCTTTCACAGTGTAACCGTCTGGTCTGCGCAAACTGTGGACAGGACTTGTCAGCTGAGCTTGTTCTCCCTCCTCCTTGCCTCCTCTGATGCCACCCTACGCGTTTCACCAGGACTGTAGCTTCCTTGTGGGCTCCTGATGTTCTTGGCAGAAAGTGTTATTTTGAAATCCTAGCTCGCTGGTTATGTCATGCTAATGTTCTGCATGCTTCGGAGAGTCTTTATCTCACTGTCGGCCAATCTGCAAGCTGTTTCTAGAGCATGCTCGATGATGGATGATCGAGACATGAAGTGTTTGTGAAACATGCCTGCTGTGTGTAGAGTGTAAGATTTGAAACCTTTTAACTGTAATCACAAGAATTTAATAACGTCCATCCAGACTCTAATGTTCCTGTCCATTTCATACTTCATTTAGGTTTTTAACAAAGCTTTTGCTTTGTACAGGGATTCTTTTCTTTACTCTATATCACTCCAGAGAGATCTGCATGGATTTTGTGGGGTATTCTAGTGTACTGCAGTGTTTTATTGTGCATATTTTTAAAGGTGTATTCCCAAAAAAATATTTTGAAAAAAGGAAATAGCCTTAACAAAAAAACAAACATTATGTAAGACTTTACATTTGAAACAACAATATAATACACCTTTAATTAATACACTTGCCTTCTTCTGGGTCAAAATACTATAAATACAAATATAGGATAAGTATCTGTCTTAAATTTATCATAGGTTGAAATTGGTGGACAATCCTCCTTTCCCCCCCCCCCCAACCTCCTCTACTACAATATGTAACTATGTAACTTCAAAGTAATTGTTACGCCCTACACCCAAAACACAAAGATGCAGATTGTCCATACTGCAACAATATAAAAAAAAAAGATTCATAGCTTGTCTTGAAATATTAAATTGTTTCTTTCTTAGGGGCTTGTTTATTTTTTTTGTTTTTAAATTTTCAAAATAGAAAAGTTACAAATGATCTCATTGTTCCACTTGTTCACGATAGGTGGCTTGCGGATAAAAATGATTTCTGGACAGATGGTGTTGGACCGGCCACGTTTTTAGACTGTATGAGGGGCAATGGCATATCGGGTAATTTTTCATAAATACTAGAATATATTTCCCGCACTTGCACTTAAATATAAGGATCTGTGTGATCTGTAGCCGTTATTTGGCATTTTTAGAATAACACCGTAGTGACCATTTTAGGCGTCCTCTGCGCTGGCTGCAGTCTCTTAAAACCATCAAAATATTTCAATTGTTTAAACATTTTGGCAAAGATCTCTGGGTCTAATTTTAGAAAGGTATGGTTCGTCGTTCTACTGTTAAATAGTCTGGGGAGATTACGTTTTTTTTTTTTTCCAGGTAAACCATGTTTGTAAAGTAATGGTATTCAATCAAAAAAGTAGCCCTCTGTACCGCATACTGCCACACCTCTGGTACCCACAAACCACTAATAATTCAGTACATATCACTGCATCTTTGGATCACTGAGCTTTTGTACCTTACGGAAGTCTCTCGTTGTGATTGCCTTTGACAATTGTGAAAGCTTGTCTCCTTAATACAAACAAAGTGACTGCCTTGTGTACTGTATATAACTTATATATTATGTAGGTGTGGTTTTCAACCTTTTTTCTTAGGGTTGATTTTATCTTGAAACACTGGACCTTAAACATTGATTTGGCTCAGACAGCTGCCAAGGTTGATTTCAAAAAAGGGAAAAGCAGAGGATTTTCATGATGAGATTTATCTGTATCCTTTTCCATACATAAATTCTGCACTTGCATAGTAATATTGAATTGCATTCACCACATAGTCAGAATGCCAGTGACATACTGTACACAGATCATCTGACTGCACTATCTTTGGCCTTTTCTGCTACCTCAGTGTGAGCCATGTTATAGATACATTTAACTTGCCTCAAACTCTATTTAAAAGGATTAAACGCAAACAAATCCGGCTTTATTGACGACCCTGCAACCCCCCTGTAGGCAATAGATTAAAGTCCAGTTTTACTACTCCCATCTTTACAAGTGAAACCAGGACTGTGGAGTCCTCAATTTCTATATCATCAAAAATAAGGATCTCTTCTTTTTATTTATTTTTTTGTAGTCTCCATTGGCGGAAATTAGGTTTATAGCATTTAATGTATTTATTTTTTTCCATTACTGATCAATGTATTTTTGGGGGGCAATTCTCCACTAAGCTTTGCAAACAACTGTATAAAGCAGTGTTTCTCAGCCCTCACCTCGAGACACAATAACCAGATTAGATTTGAGGACTAATCAATTAATTATAAAGGACATGTTTGCACTTATTTTGTGTGTGAATTTGTGATTAGCTTGCTACACCCCGCCAGGCTCTGTTTTAGTATATTGTGGAAAGGAAACATATATATACATATTTTTTTTTAAAATATCCATTTCTCATTCAAATCAATAGTATTGACTAAGGATCCTCTTCTTTCATGTCTTTATAGGATATTTAAAATGCTAGTGCCAGGTTCATTTCTTTCACACACAACTCCCTGTCTCTTCTACACTGACTACTCATGTTTGTTTGTGTGTGTGTATAGATATAGATAGATAAATATAGATATCTATATATTACCCATTAAGGTTGAAACGGCTGTCTGTGGATAGGTTTACTGGCTATGCATCTTAACCCAGGCTGTGCTCAAAAGCGGTGAAATGCAGCAAGCGTAAGCTTATAGGGGACCACTTCATATGGGTTTGAAGCAAAAGGTGCCACTGCGTGCTCATTTGCATGTCATTTCCCAGAATCTCTTGCTGCAGTGGAAGCACTGTATGCTGGGTGATAATGGTGAAAGGCAGGGTTGCAGACCTGTCTAAGACATGCAAATGAGCACACAGTAATATTTCCATTTGATATATACACACTCCACTGTGTACTCTGCACTTTACAAAAATGACAGTACAGTAGAGGGAATTATAATACAATAAGTGCAACAAAGTCAGGCTATAGGAAAGGAAATTCCTGCCCCGAAGGGCTTACAATCGAAGTGGTATGTTGGGAGAATTAAAGTCAGCAGGTTAGGGAATGTGTTGTAGATGGCAGTGCTTGGTCAAAATGGTTAGTACGAGTGGGTGTGGGAAATTAGCCATAAGTCGAGGCTATTGAAAGCTTAATTTAAGAGGTGATTTTGAATGTTTCTTAGCAGTGGGGAGAGAAGGTGCATGGTGTGTATACTGTGAGGACGTTCCACAGATAAAGTGCAGTGAGGGAAAGGGATTTAAAAGCGCTTAAACTCCAGGTGATATTTCTCATGTGGGAACTCGTAATACTGACCCTCAATGCCTCTAAAATCACACCTCAAATCTTTTCCATGCTCCTTGCTGTTGGGTCCACCACGACCACACTTCCTCTCCCACTGTCCTCTCCAAGACATTTCCTGGGCTGCACCTTTCCCTTGTTACTCCCAGATTGATTTTCTTTAACACATGTAAAGTTATCCTTCGTTAAGGAAAGTATTGAGCTTATTATTCATATCTTTGCTCTTCCTTTCCACCATGACACCAGTCAACCCATAGCAGATATACAAGTTTTTGTAGAACCTCTGTAGAATCCACTTCTCCACAACCATACAGTATCTTGTGCTTCTACTCTCACGTTTCTTTTACATTGTATGCCTCTTACCTGTTGTGCCAGTTGCAGTGAGAACGTAGTCCGAGGGTGATTATTGAGGGGTGGTCCCATGATACCTGTGGGCATATTTATAATACTGTAGGAATTTCTTCATGCTGGGCACTGAAGCAGTGCGAATGGAGGTGTTCAGCCAAGAATGTGTGGCAGACTGACAGTGGAAAGTTTGATGCCATATAAACTGATGTTGATAATGACAATGGATACATATTTTGTGTACTGTTCAAAAGGCTGATCTTGGTTTTCAAATTGGCAATTAGGATCTAGAATTGGCAAAAAGGTGACACTGGGCTCATTTGCATATCATTACCCAGAATCCCTGGCTGCTGTGGAAGCACTATGCTAAGGGATACTGGGGGGAAGAGCAGGGTTGCGGACCTGTGAGACGTGAAGGTGCTCACAAGTGATATATCAAATGGGATCTGGAAGACACTTGGCTTATTACATTAGAGCTACATAACTGTGTTGAGGGACACATTTCTGAAACGTTTGCTTGCATTATTACACCATTATGTATATGGTATAGTGGTTTTCTAATCATAATTTAATACGTTGTGCCCTACTATTAGACTGCGTGCTAAAAATAGTAGTCCCATAATGATTGTCTTCTGCTTTTTTCAGTTCCCATTTCTCATGGTTCTGTATATATTGCTCCTAATTTAAATATATTTGCTGGATTTGTTTCTGCTTTCTGGAACAGAGAACAGAGGAGAGGATACAGGAATATTGTAGATAACTTTATATGCAAATGAATTAAAAAAGAAGTAAGCACTTATAGGTAGGTAAGCCAGTGTAGGCAGTGGGACCCCCCCTGGGTCATGGAGTGAAGGAAACAAATCCAGGTGAAGTCCTTTTTACAGTGAAGCTCTGTGGTGGCCATCCTCAAAAAGTCACTTTATATGGGATTCAGACGTGTCCTCAGCTGTCCTCCACAAAGCTCTGCTGCACCAGCTCCTTCTCACCTCTGTGTTGCCTGCCCTACGCGTTTCGTCCTGGGACTTCAAGGGGAATAGTACTCCAACAGCTGCAGTACTCTCCTTCAAATAGTGTGAATTTGCGCCGTTTGCTGGGGGCTGCGTGGCATCACTGGGTAGTGCGTCTCAATTGTGTGTGTCCAAGGGTGCGTGACATCATAATGCCCACCCTCTTGCTTTCATCCAATCGGCTTTCTTTAGTCCAGTATGTTTACATGCTTGTTGCTAGGGGATTTGTGATTCGCGCTCTGAATTCACACTAATAATGTAATAATGCAAGCAAACGTCTCTCCTGTTCTCCCTGGGAGTATCCTGTCCCTCCAGTGGATGAGCTGTATCTTGGGCTGGTTACTCTGAACAACCGAAAGGCGAATATTGCTCATATAGAATGTGAGTAATATTACTATTTTCTACTAGGAATCCCCTTTTTATGTGACTATACTACACTATTTTGCGTTTTTGTTCATTTTTTATATACCTGATTGAGAGTGCGCTCCTGAACACTTCTGCAGGTGTGATTGAAGCATAAAGAATGATGCCTAAAATATTTTCGTATTCATGTGACCTTTCATACAAATCTTGTAGCAGAATGTAACTATGTAATGTACTGTAACATTAACTCGGACTTGTGTGCATAGTCCCGATTTTATCATGGAGTCTAAAATAACTTTAAAAAAAAAGCTGTGTGTGCTGTGCACGCACATAGTAAGTGAAACTTCTTTGACTTTTGTCACAGAAATTGTATTTGTGTTGGTGATGTTTTAATTAAAAATCAAAATACAATTTCAGTGACAAAACGCAAATAAATTTGACTTGGAATGCGCGTGCTCGGCACACATCCTCTGTATTAGCTATTTGCACTAAGTGTGAATTCCTCGCGTGTGCATGTGTGTGCGCGTGCGTGACTGTGTGCGTGTGCGTGACTGTGTGCGCGTGCGTGACTGTGTGCGCGTGCGTGACTGTGTGCGCGTGCGTGACTGTGTGCGCGCGCGTGACTGTGTGCGCGCGTGACTGCGCGCGTGACTGCGCACGCAACTGTGTGCGTGCACGTGACTGTGTGTGCGCGCGCGTGACTGTGTGCGTGCAAGTGTGCGCGTGACTGAGATGTGTTTTACAAATACTTAGAATGCGCGTGCTCGGCACACATCCCCTGTATTAGCTATTTGCACTAAGTGTGAATTCCTCGTGTGTGCGCGTGACTGAGTGTGCGCACGCGTGACTGTGTGCGTGCAAGTGTGTGCGTGACTGAGATGTGTTTTACAAATAGTCTCACCATTTATTCTGCATGAATACACCATGAGGTTTGTAAAATTAGTACCATTATTATAGTGTCCTTTGCTCAAATAACTCTGCTCTCTCCTGCACTCAAGCACAGCACCACTGCACTCAAGCACAGCACGGTCCTCCCTCCTCCCCCCTCCTGTCCATCGGCATGTCAGCGGGCAGCGGGTGGGGAACGGCGCCGCTTCTGCGCATGCGTGGCTTTCCTCTGCGTCCCCATGACTACTGCTCATGCGCGGCATGGCAGCGGACATGTTGGGGGAACGGCCCCGCTGCCAGCCGCTTCTGCGCATGTGCAGAAGTCCGTAAGCATCGTTATTAGTAGTGCGCATGCGCGGCATGGCAGCGGACGGGTGGGGGGAATGGCGACCGTTAGGAGCGGCGCCGGCGGCGATCACAGCGGATGTGTGGGCGGCACGTCACAGCGGGTGTGTGGGGGGGAGTGGCGGCTGTTAGGAGCGGCGCCCGCGGCTGTCGCCGCCGCATGTCACAGTAGACGTGGGGGGGAGCCGTGACGTCACTTCCGTTTCACATTGCGCCCTCAACTCTCCCGTTTTACCCCACCAGAATAGGTGCCACTAAAGAAGTTTCACTTGAAAAATTGGGGGGGAAAGTGCTACACAAATGGCTCCAGCCGTGATGGAAAATCCCATTTTGTTTTTTTTTTACTTGCCTGCTGATATTCTTCTATGAACATAAGATCTGTAAAAAAAAATTCTTTACTGAAAGTACCAGCTGTATGGGAATTGGCTTCAAAATGCGCAAGAGAAATTGGACCGAGCATGACTTCTATCCTGCCAAGACACTCTTATTTTTGTATTTTAAAGAAATCCATGTTTGACATTTGAAAACAAGAACACTGCTTGGTGAATTTGTGACCCTTTAAAACCATTTTAGTTAATGTGACCAATATGGCTGAGAAATATTTAATTCCCACAAAGTAAAATGTTTAATTTGAGCCATAAAGAACTATCTTTACACAGCAGACTTTTTTTGGCGCCGGATACCTTACACCTCATTGATTACAGCGCCCAAAGGTGCCATGTGGCAGACGACTATTTGGTAAATCTTGCCCAAAGTGTCTTATGATCTAGTACTGCTTAGTAAATCTGGTCTTGAATGTAAGAAAAAGTGACCCAGTCTCCGTTCAGATGGTTTACATAGTCGGGACCGGGAGGGTGGGGGGGGGGGAGGGGTAGCGGAAACCGGTGTCCTGGTTCTGGGCCCCCAGTCGGTCATATGTCAGTAAAAAAAACTGCTGACACACTAGCTTAATTGTAGCCTTGTTAGGAGAGCCAGCCAGGGCCTTCCTCATGGACGGGGACTAGCAGCTGATATAAGCAACTGCCCAGGCAGGAAAAATGTGTTGGAGTCTTCATGGCTGTGAAGCTGCTTATTCAAATACAACGAACAGTAAATAATTAGCTGTATTTGTATTACCCTTTATTGTTGTGTGTGTACCCTGTACCCTGTCTAGTGCCTGTGTGTCCTTGTACTGGAGTGTGTGCGTGTTCCCCATCCCCAACAGCCTCTCAACTTCTCCCCTGGGCCCGACCAGCATCCTCCGCAGTCCCTCCCCAGGCCCATGCCTTGCCCTCCCCAGGCCCAGGTCTTGCCCTCCCCAAGTCCTGCCCTCCCCAGGCCTTATGCCTTGCCCTCCCCAGGCCTTATGCCTTGCCCTCCCCAGGCCCAGGCCTTGCCCTCCCCAGGCCCACTCCTTGCCCTCCCCAGGCCCATGCCCTGGAGTTGGAGAAACCTGTCGAAGTCTATTGGAAGACATGGTGTAGATGTTGAAATGCAAAGGACTTTAGAAAGAGAAACTTAGACGTTTTTTGCCCTGCTAGAATGATTACTGGACATGGCATTGCCATATTCTTGATGCCAAAAACAATCAGAGGGCATTTGCAAAATATTGGAGATCTACACAATGGACATTTTCTTGGTTTACTTGAGTTGATATCACATTCTGATCCTTTGCTACAAGAACATTTAGAAAAAGTAAGGAATAGTCAGAGTGGAAAAAGATTCCAGGCTCATTTATCTTGGGAAACCCAAAATGAATGTATTTTATGTGGAAATCGTGTTCAAGACAACATTCTATCAGAAAAGGAAGAGGCAATTTATCTTTCTGTGATTTGTGATGCCACGCCAGATGTTTCGGGCACAGAACAGAATGTCATTGTTCTGCGAGACGTTCACAAAGACTTGGCGATGAATGTTTGGATCATTCAAGAGTGTTTCATAGAATTTGTCGACTTTTTTCATAAACCGGGTGAGGAGATTATGGAAATGATGCTGTCAAGATGACATGAGCATAGTATCAACGTTGAAGACTGCAGAAGACAAGGATTTGATAATGGAGCTAATATGTCTGGCAAAATAAAAGGAATTGGAGCATGCATACAGGAAAAATACCCAACTGCTATATTTTGCCCCTGTGTAGCCCATTCCTTAAATCTTGTGGGTGTGCGTGCAGCATTGTGTTGTATTGAAGTGATCACCTTTTTTGGATGCATGAATCACTTTTATGTAGTCTTCAGTGGGAGCCCTGAAAGGTGGCACATTTTGACGAGAGAAAATTGTATGTTCACTGCATAGCCTAAGTCAGGGGTGCGCAAACTGGGGGGCACGGCGGTTGCAGAGGCCCTGCGCTCTTTCCCGAGGCACTTAAATAAAATGCCAGGGGACTGCGCGAGGCCTATGCAACCTCAACTTACCACAATTCAGCCAGCTTCTCGTCACGTCGCCATGACAATACAGCATCAGATGACGCCCCGGGGTCATGTGACGTGACGCGTCATCATGGCAACGCGTCAAATGATGCGGTGGGGTCACGTGAGGGGGGGCGCGAGCATGGGGAGCGCAGCCAAAAAACTTTGCGCACCCCTGGCCGAATTGATACTAGATCAGAGGCGCGCAAACTTCTTGTGCTGCGCCCTCCCTGCCTGCTCTCCTCCTCCGTCCCGCCCCACACTTACCTCCAATGAAGCGTCAAATGATGCTGCGGGGTCGTGCCGTCACGTGTCCACGCAGTCATTTGACGTCATCTCCATGGTAACTGGCATAATTTGACGCCGCTTTGCCATGGAGACACGTGGACAGAAGCCGGTAAGTAAATTTACAGAGGCCTCGCGCTCTCAGCGGTGGGCCTCTGTAACCGCTGTGCCCCCCCAATAAAGTTTTGAACCCCCCAGTTTGCGCACCGCTGTACTAGATGGAGTGCAAGAGTGGAAGCAGTTAATCCAATTGCTAAAAATCTTCCAGGGATAATTGAAGCTTTAAAGAAGATAGTTTCACCAAAAAGCTTTCAAGTGAAGCTCACATCGAAGCAATAGGCAAAAAGATTATTTTTTATGCTTCACAGCAGTTGTACTTGCAGCATTCTGGATAAAAGTTTTGAAGAGCGAAACCTGATTCTGCAATCAAGATCCATTTCCATCGAAATTGGAGTAGCAAATATTAAAGCTCTTTCTGCAGAAATGTAGTCCGTTCAGGAAAAGTGGCAAGATTTACTTTCAGAAGCCAGACTTCTTACTGATCATCTTGATATTCCTAAGGGTTTAAGCACATATCCACGTCGTCAGAGGATAGGGAAAAAGCATCTAAATGAATCTGAAGACCACCATGAATTGGAAGATGCTGAGACGACAATCAAGGATAATAATTTCCTTCTGGTGCTCGATTCCATTATTTGTGAGCTTAACCAACGTTTTAAATCCATGGAATATGTATGCCACTTGTTCGCTCTCATTTTAAAATTGAGAACTATGACAGAAGAAGTTGTGACATCCGCTGAAACTCTTGTATATAAATACCCTGAAGACCTTACACCATCTTTTGCAAGTGAAATGCTACATCTTCGAAAAGTATACGATGCCACATTTTCAAGTGGCTCTGGTCCACTCAACTTTTTGAATGCGATTTATAAATTTCAACTTGATGGAATATTTGGAGAGGTATGCGATTGCACTCAGAATTTTCTGCTCACTACCGCAATCTGTGGCTGAAGGAGAACGAGCATTCAGCAAATTATCAATGATCAAAAAAATACCTCTGTTCAACAAACTGAACAACGCCTCCACAATCTAGCAATGCTGTCCATTGAGCACGAACTTGCTGAAAAACAAAATTTTCGTGACCTGATGACAGATTTTGCAAGCCTAAAAATTAGATCGTCCACTCATCAGACTTAGAGCAATTACAAAGATTATTTTTGTGACAATCATTATAGGTTTAAATAGCAGCCCCTGACAACTTTTGAGGTAACTTTATAAAAATATTAAAATAAATAGATTGAAAAATAATGTTTTTTTCAGTATTGCAATAACACAAGAGAACATTTAAGTAAAAGTTGTGTTCTAACAAATATTTTTCATGGTAGGTGTGCTATGGGTTGGGGGGGGGGGGGGGTCCCTGCTCCTTACGTTTGTCCAAGATTCCTTTTGGCGTCCCTGTACAGTTTCCAGCATATCTTTCATTCTTTTAAAAACATCTTGGCATTTGTGATGTGCGGGCCTGCTGAGATTTTCTTGCGCCACTGTTCCGATGGAACCTGGGAAAATGTAAATCAAACTTATTTAATCTTCCAAGAAAAAGGGAGCGAAGGACAGCACCAATCATATGGGAGGACGAAGCATAAAGGGTAATAACGTGTGGGCTAGAGCAGCAGAGACTCAGAAGTAACCTCCAAAGGTTATACTCTCAGACTAGAAAATCATAAAAGGCACATCGCGATCAGTGGCAAGGCTGTATACACTGTGTTTGTAGGTGTGGGTGAACTCAGAAGAAAGAGAAGATGAGGCACACCATAGTGTAGATGGTACAAACGAAAAAAACTTTATAACAATAAAAAATAAGGTCCTACAGAATGTACACTTACAAGAAGGCCATCTGTAAGTCATAAAATAGATATCTGGGCAGTGTTCTCACCACTTCAGTGGTGCTGGTGTTGTCTGAGATTGGCCGTTGGATGGCCATAAGACTCCGGAGGAAGCTGGAACGCAGCGAAACACATTGAGTCCCAAGATCCGGAGCATTACACTGGAGAGGGAACTGCAAGTGATCTGTGGTAGTTTCAGGGCGGCCGTATCCGGAAGCACACCATTCGACAGCCGATTGCAGCCAACACCAGCGCCACAAAAATGCTGAGATCGTCAAACACAACACTGCCCAGATTTCTAAAGTTAAATCGCATTTAGTTCATTTGAGATTTGTGGGGACTCTGTTTAAATGATGATTTAATAATGAGCAAAGGTTCGATTTTTCCTTCTGCAGAAACTGTTTCAGTCCAGGATCTTGTAATCATTGTAAGGTGTTTATAGGAACACTGCTCAAAGTAGAAACAAACCACAATGCTCTAATGTATAGGTTACTATAAATTTTAAGATGCTATACTTATGGGTAAGGTATTTCTGTATATAATTCCTATGATGCGTGCACTTGCCAGTTTATGCCAATACAGTGAGTCCTCCGTATCTGACGTCCCTCTATCAGTCGGATGCATTATCCAACACCACATAATGCAGTCCGTTGGACACATTATCAGACGCCAGACCCGCTTATCTAAATGTCACCGCCACCGACATTGACTCGCAATACGACGGTCCTTTAACCGACGGCGGTTTGCGGGTCGCATTCCATCGGATAAGCGAGGACTGCCTGTAGTGTGTGTGTGTGTGTGTGTGTGTGTGTGTGTGTGTGTGTGTATTGTAAGAAATGCAAGTCCTTCTATGGACCAAAACAAGAAAAATATAGTTTTGTAATGTGTGGTTCCACTTTCCATTTAAAGAAAAACAGATTTGTTTTGGGAAACCTCTCTTGTTCTGTAAGCATAAATATTGTATACATGTTTGGAAAATATACTTAAAATAGCTTTTCCTACAATGTTACATGTTTCGAAGGCCAGACACAGTAACACTACTTCCTTGCCACTTGGGCCATTGTACTGATGCAGCGGCCGTTATCCAAACACTTCACGCGTCATGTACATCGGAATCCCGATTTTAAACCGCGGGGTGAATTCCAGCCTTCCCGCACTAAGATGCGAGCGCGGCGAGAGCAGAAAAATAAATTTTAGTGTGAAATGTAATTGACACAGTAGCACAGTAGCACAGTACTGTACACATTACAATTCATCCATTTTATTGCAAACGAAAAAACAGAATCCATGAAATTCAAACAAAATATCCGCGATAAGCGCGGGTGCCTGGGGCAATTGGCCGCGTTCACGCTGCGTGGGGAACAGCAGAGAACTCAAAATCGGTACCGTGATATGTTCAAATAACGGCCGCTGCATCAGTATGTGTATTTATGATATAATGAATAACAGGAACATTATAATCAATACAACGAGGAGATATTTTGATAGTAGTTTTAGTTTAGAGCATTCACCCCCTTTTTCCCCTTTTTAATTCCACATTCTTACCCAAGTTGTCAATCGTGTGGTGCTCCTGTTATAAATCTGCACAAGTCCTGATTGTGTGGCTAACATAATGGCCACTTCAGTCAGTGTGACTCAGCAGCTACAATGTATTCTTGTATTCCTAAGGTAACATTATCTATTGTTACAGTTTACAGCTCAAACTGTTGGGAATATTGGCAACAAATGATCACAAACAGGAAATTGTTACAAAGATCTTGCACTGTTTGGGAGGTGTGCTATAGAAATCAAAAGATGCTTTAAAACTCATTAAAAATAGCATTCTGTTGAATAATACAATTTTACAAAAGCCACTATCTAATACTACAGAAATCAAAAATCCTAAATTTTTATTTAAAATAAATAAATAAATAACACACAAGATTTCACAGAAAAAAGACATATTATTGCAGGGCTATTGAAGGATCCCTCCTCCTGCTGTTTTAAGACCAGTCTTAATAAAACGCCTGTTTCTATCCACATGACATATTGATTATGTATTTTTTTAAATGAATGTTCTTGCATGGTTAACATACTTGCATCTGACTTGAATCTGCTTTTGTACAAAGATTTATAGTCTGTTTTTGTGCGTTGGAAAAAGCTCCTTATTAGGTGAGGAGCTGCTGAAGGAATCCATAATGGCATATTTCATGTAATATGGATTTGAAAGACCAGGTGACATTTTTTAACTGTGTCCGTCTGGTATTTTCCCTATTAAGCTGGTTAGCATTATACACTACACGCTTTATTGCTCGACACAGAGATTATGGACTGTATGACAGACTGGCCTTTTTTGCACTGACTACCAGATCCCCTGCTTTGTGGAACCTGGTCGTTGGAGATATTTTGAAACGCATCTATTTTTTTTTAAAGGTGCGAGTGGATGAGTATTCCCTTTTTATTTTAAATTGCACCCTTTAACCTTTTTAGTGCACTTGTTGAATTAACACGCGGTATATCTTGATGGATTAGTCACATATATCTACATTGATGAACACTGTATTTTATTTATAATTTAAGTCACTGTTTATGCACAGAGACGTTAAGGATTCTCCTTAAGAACGTCAGTCATCACAGTTTACTAGCGTTGAGCGCCACTCTTGATTTTTCTATACCAGATTCAATGGCCTGATTTTGAGATGAATAGATCAGGATTAGTGTACTATGTTGGTTAAACAGAGCCCACTTAGAAGGTCCCAGATAATGGTGCACTGCAGACCAGAATAATGCTATATTAAGGTCAAAATATGCGACTAAATGTATACAGTTAAAATAATTTTATTAATAAACATAATGGTTAAAATAGAAATATAGATCCTAATTCACTGGAATAGGATATATATATGGTCCCCTAAATGAAATTGTGTATATATCTAGTTGTTTGTATAAACAATCAAACAAAGTCAAAATTCAAATACATATGGATATTGTTAACCCTACGTACAATGATAATCACTGTGTAGGGAAAATCATAAAGTTCCTCCTATAAATGATCTCAACATGCCACTCTCTAGTAAGTGTACAGTGGGCATATTCTTTTGTGGAGATAAATATCTCCTATTCGAAGAAAATGCTGCTTGGTTTCAATAAATCCTTAGTAGACAATCCGTACGGTCATGTACGAGACACCTCGGGTCTTAGCCGACATGGTGGCACTATAAACGCTACAGCTCTTACTATTTGAAATCTGTATATACTAGATTAGGACCTCCTGTCCTACCTCCTGTCTCATTATACTTTACTGGCTAAACAGCCAGCGTTGTTCCTGATCTCTCAGTTGTCGGTAATATACCAGGCATTAAGAAACGCATTATGGCTCGACCAATATGAACTGGTGAAACACCGTTTTGTGGAATTCGGTTCTTACATACAAAATACACCGATACAGGCATACCCCGCTTTAAGTACACTCACTTTAAGTACACTCGCGAGTAAGTACACATCGCCCAATAGGCAAATGGCAGCTCACGCATGCGCCTGTCAGCACGTCCTGAACAGCAATACCGGCTCCCTACCTGTACCGAAGCTGTGCGCAAGCGGGGAGACTATACAAATGCGTTATTAACATCAGTTATGCACTTTTATGACGATTGCAGTACAGTACATGCATCCATAAGTGGGAAAAAGGTAGTGCTTCACTTTAAGTACATTTTCGCTTTACATACATGCTCCGGTCCCATTGCGTACGTTAATGCGGGGTATGCCTGTACTGTTGAGACACATGGTATATAATAAATACCTATAGATCACGGAGCAGCATATCATTTACACACAGTGTGTTTATATGCCTCAAGTACACTAAACACACAGTGATCTCAGTGATCCCACAGCGTTTGGTAGCTCAGTCTGCCGACAGCAGCATACTGCAATAAGAACATTTTTAACCCCTGAGGCATAGCATAGAAGTTTACCTCGTAACTCTGTTTTTTGTTCTGCCTATCATTCCGCTGGGGGTTAAATCTATATACACTGCGGAAGCAGTATATCCGTGTAATAAGCATACAACCTTACTGTCACGAAGGAAACCGATTACGGAATCCACTGCACATGCGCAGAACATCTCCATGGTCTACACTGACCTAGTATACTAGTGAATATGGGATAAAGGCTACTATATGTGTACAGAGTATACCAGACATTCTTTGGCATCCTTTTGAGTATCTACTATATGTAGTGGATATCTAGATCTTATATTTACTACACCATCAGTGATACAACTCATGACCTGACAAGCACAGTATATCTACAATGACAGCCACCAACTAATATCACTACACAGTGTATCGTATATGACTGTACGGATTATCTACTAAGGATTTATTGAAACCAAGCAGCATTTTCTTCAAATAGGAGATATTTATCTGCACAAAAGAATATGCCCACTGTACACATACTAGAGAGTGGCATGTAGAGATCATTTATAGGAGGAACTTTATGATTTTCCCTACACAGTGATTATCATTGTACATAGGGTTAACAATATCCATATGTATTTGAATTTTGACTTTGTTTGATTGTTTATACAAACAACTAGATATATACACAATTTCATTTAGGGGACCATATATATCCTATTCCAGTGAATTAGGATCTATATTTCTATTTTAACCATTATGTTTATTAATAAAATTATTTTAACTGTATACATTTAGTCGCATATTTTGACCTTAATATAGCATTATTCTGGTCTGCAGTGCACCATTATCTGGGACCTTCTAAGTGTGCTCTGTTTAACCAACATAGTACACTAATCCTGATCTATTCATCTCATTTCCCTGGCGGCACGTTTTTCCATATTCTCACTGGTTTTGAGAAGTACTAATTTTAGCAGCTTAGCAAGCAGATCCCTGAGCTACTGAACTGGAATACCAGAGTTCACCCACTGCCTACGAAGCAGCACACACAGAGATAGTATTGTCTTCCTTAAACTGACTAATAACACACTCTCTCTTGTAGACTAACACTATTATGAGCTCTGAAGAGCAGGATGCCTCCGTTAGTGTAAAGCTCTTGCCAATTCTCAGGCACTACAATATTTGGGGGGTAATTAAATATGCTCTGACGTGTCCGGTCACACCATTAAAATGAATGACTTCGGCCACATCGGAGCATAGTAAATTACCCCCCCCCCCTTCGCTTTGTACTCTCTTACTGTCTAATGGCATTGAAATGGACATCATTATACATATTTATTTGGCTTCAGGACATACTTGAAAACGAGAGGTAACTCTCAATGTATTACTTCCTGGTAAAACATTTTATAAATAAAATACAGAGACATGCAATAGAAACTTTTCTATGTGAATTATTCGAGTGGTTAGTTGTTAGTTCAGCATTTTCTGTGTGAGTAAAGGATCACATGAAATGATAGAACCAGATACAAGGGAGGTAATTATTAAACTGGAATGCGAGTTTCTCCAAAGGTGTTTTGACATTGTGGTTAGTTTAGTTAGCATAGGGCAGGGTTGGCAAACTCCAGTCCTCAAGAGCCACGAATGGGTCAGGTTTCCGGATATCCCTGCTTCAGCACAAGTGACTCAGTGAAAGATTGAGCCACTGATTGAGCAACATGTGCTGAAGCAGGGATATCCTGAAAACCTGACTTGCTGGTGGCCATTAAGGACGGGAGTTGCCCCCCCCCCTGGTATAGGGTAAAGAGCAGTGGCTTTCAATCCTCTCCTTTGGGGAATACGCCCCATTTGTGCCATAGTCAACTTATTACGATGCGACTTAGCGACTTAACGTAGAAGTGAAGATGTGCAAACATAACCAAATTTGCTCTTGCCAATATTTTGCACGAACTTTAGAAAAAGTACATTTTAATCTAAACATTTGGGGTGGAAATGGCAGTCGATGCAAAATGTAGATACATTTGATATTTTGCATTAACACTGCCATTGAATTCTTTGGAAACTGTGATATTCTGTTTTAAAACATTGCCATAAGGTTACAGGCATCATCAGTATGTTACAAGCATCACTTAATGGAGGTAAAATAGGCATGTAAAAAGTATCTTAAACAATGATAGAACACGTCTTGCCCTCTTCATTACTTGTCTTTATATCAATGCACATAGCAATAGAAATATATCACACGTAGCTTTTTATCATTGGTAAAAAGTAAGTAACTAAGAATGACACACTTATTTCTCATCAACGTTCAGTTAAAAAAATAAAAATAAAAAAAATGTTACATTTTCCACTGTCTGTTTCTGTAATAAAATCCAAAACTGGTGCCACTTCCATATGAGTGATGTATGAAATCTGTCAGTAAAACATTAGTTAAAAGTAACCATCGCCTTTTGAATTCACTACTATTTTTTTGGGGGTGGCGGGGGGTGGGAAGTTTTCACCCAATAGCAAGAAACTTGCCTCCTGGTTCACGGGCAATTCATCAATGAAGTTTTGCTTCGGAAACACACTGTCTTGACTGTAGCAATGTTATAGATGCATTCCCGTCATTGATTGGCTCATTGGCAATGATGTGATTGGCTCACTGGCAATGACGTGGCTGGCTCACTGGCAATGATGTGATTGGCTCACTGGCAATGATGTGATTGGCTCACTGGAAATGATGTGATTGGCTCACTGGCAATGATGTGATTGGCTCACTGGCAATGATGTGATTGGCTCACTGGCAATGACGTGGCTGGCTCACTGGCAATGATGTGATTGGCTCACTGGCAATGATGTGATTGGCTCACTGGAAATGATGTGATTGGCTCACTGGCAATGATGTGATTGGCTCACTGGCAATGATGTGATTGGCTCACTGGCAATGATGTGATTGGCTCACTGGAAATGATGTGATTGGCTCACTGGCAATGATGTGATTGGCTCACTGGCAATGATGTGATTGGCTCACTGGCAATGATGTGATTGGCTCACTGGCAATGATGTGATTGGCTCACTGGCAATGACGTTGCTGGCTCACTGGCAATGATGTGATTGGCTCACTGGCAATGATGTGATTGGCTCACTGGCAATGACGTGGCTGGCTCACTGGCAATGATGTGATTAGCTCACTGGCAATGACGTGGCTGGCTCACTGGCAATGATGTGATTGGCTCACTGGCAATGACGTGGCTGGCTCACTGGAAATGATGTGATTGGCTCACTGGCAATGATGTGATTGGCTCACTGGCAATGATGTGATTGGCTCACTGGCAATGACGTGGCTGGCTCACTGGCAATGATGTGATTAGCTCACTGGCAATGACGTGGCTGGCTCACTGGCAATGACGTGGCTGGCTCACTGGCAATGATGTGATTGGCTCACTGGCAATGATGTGATTGGCTCACTGGCAATGATGTGGCTGGCTCACTGGCAATGATGTGATTGGCTCACTGGCAATGACGTGGCTGGCTCACTGGCAATGACGTGGCTGGCTCACTGGCAATGATGTGATTGGCTCACTGGCAATGATGTGATTGGCTCACTGGCAATGATGTGGCTGGCTCACTGGCAATGACGTGGCTGGCTCACTGGAAATGATGTGATTGGCTCACTGGCAATGATGTGATTGGCTCACTGGCAATGATGTGATTGGCTCACTGGCAATGATGTGATTGGCTCACTGGCAATGACGTGGCTGGCTCACTGGCAATGATGTGATTAGCTCACTGGCAATGACGTGGCTGGCTCACTGGCAATGACGTGGCTGGCTCACTGGCAATGATGTGATTAGCTCACTGGCAATGACGTGGCTGGCTCACTGGCAATGATGTGATTGGCTCACTGGCAATGACGTGGCTGGCTCACTGGCAATGATGTGATTAGCTCACTGGCAATGACGTGGCTGGCTCACTGGCAATGACGTGGCTGGCTCACTGGCAATGATGTGATTAGCTCACTGGCAATGACGTGGCTGGCTCACTGGCAATGATGTGATTGGCTCACTGGCAATGACGTGGCTGGCTCACTGGCAATGATGTGATTGGCTCACTGGCAATGATGTGATTGGCTCACTGGCAATGATGTGGCTGGCTCACTGGCAATGATGTGATTGGCTCACTGGCAATGACGTGGCTGGCTCACTGGCAATGATGTGATTGGCTCACTGGCAATGATGTGATTGGCTCACTGGCAATGATGTGGCTGGCGCCCCTTGTTGTTGTCCATATAATTGGGACACACTTTTTCCTGTATTGGATTACAAACAATGTAACGATTCAGTGTACTCTGATTCAGACAACATACCTTTGAATAGAAGGCATTGCTGCTTTAACAGCAGAATCTGCTTTACGTTGGGCCTCTGTTCTTCGTGGGAGGCCACCTCATTTTGCAGTGAGTCACTCAGGCTACTGTAGGGCATGAAAATAAAACTGAAAATGTGAGTTCCTTCTAATATTTACAGGGGAAAGAGACTAATGTGGTCACAGAAACCAGACCCAATTACTGTAGGTGGATTCAAAAGGGACACTTTGTGCCTGAAATAAGTTCAGAAGGTCAATGGAAGATGAGGACCTATATCTCCTTTTCCTCCCAAATATCCCTGATAGGATAGTAGCTCCCACATATTGGCACGAATAGAATGCGCTATGAACAATTAACTTGTTTTTGACTGTAATGAGTTACATCTTAACCCACTTGCCTGAAAAAACAAGTTAAATATGCATGCCAATTCATGTCTATTAATTGGTAGACGTAAGCAGGCATGTTTGTACTGAAAAAGCAGAAGATGCATTTAACAGCCTTTCATCGCAAGCAATGGGGACATCTTCAGGCTTCAGAATTCAGCAGTGTTTTGGCTATACGCAAGGTAACTGTTAGATTTGAAAGAATGGGTGTAAAATGGGCACACCCCGTGGGAAACATGACCTTATCTGCTGTACATTTCTATGTATGGTAGGCATATTGTTTCTTTGGAAATTGGGCTGTTAGCACAGGGTGTTCTTAACCTACAGCGTGATATTGTGACATCCACTGAACATCACAAGGCTGACACATAGGTGACCTTGATGTCATGGCACACTTACCCGCGTTGTAGGGGAGATTCTGCTCACCACACATACAGAATAGAGATGTGCAAAACTTTCCAAGATGCATTTCCAAACTGTTTCATATTTTTTTTTTTCCACCTAACTCTATTTCTGGCAAACCAGTTTTTAAAAGCCAAAAGTTTATCAGAAATCTTACATTTCCACCATCAATTCGCTGTCACACAGCTCAGTCACTCTCTCTGCCCTCCCCTCCCCCCCCCCCTCTCTGATTTTGTGATTTTTGTTTGCGCCACTAAAGAAAGAACACATTTTGCATGGTTTACAAATTCCTGTGAAAGCTTCGCACATCCCTTCCACAGAGGGGTTAAAACAATCTGAACATGGAAAGAGTACCCTCCTCTTCAGCATGCCCCATTTCTCTGACATTGTGATCGCTGCGCAGAAAATCACGTGATTGGGACTTGCTGAGAGGACTGCAGTTTTTCCACCACTGATGGGTTTAAACATTGCAATTTCAGAAAGTCTTCTCCTGGTTTAATAACTATGGCTTCGCCATCTTAAAATAGAACTACCTGGACACTTTAGTTTTCTGCAGTCTCAGTTTCTACAGTATGTAATGAACGCCATCATATTTTTAATGCAAACTTCCTTGTGAATGTGCACGTTTTCAGTAACAGACGGTTTGCAAGTAAGCTATGGAAACTACTTCACTGTGCTGGTTTGTAAGATGCTACTTCCTTTTTCACATGGTCACTGAGACTAATATAGATCAAGAAAAGGAAACCTGGAACATGTATTGTTCTCCACTGTTAATGAATTAAATTCTTTCATCCATGTTCACCAATTCCCCATACCTCTTTTTTCATAATATACAAGATATATATATATATATATTTATATATATTTATATATATTTATGATTTCAATAAGTTTACACTCTTATGTATTTGATAAAGAGCACTACAGAGCAAATATGTGCAATCTCCATTAAGTGACACTGAAGCTTCATAAAACGCACATTTCCACGTTATCCAAGCAGTGGCAGTACTTCTGTAGTAATAATCATCCTTGCTGTAGTTTTCCATCAATTAGCGTGAGTAGGTTTGCTGACCATGCACTTCTGTAACCCAGGCTGTGCTGTAACAGCTGTGTAAAATGGCAGGCTTATAGGGGTCCATGTTAAAACGTATTACATGCATGGCTGATTATGGAGAAATAGGCAAACAGAATCCCTTATAAACTGCACTCAGGGAGGATCATGGAGGATCCATGAGTGCAATGTATAAGGGATTCTGTTTGACTGCAGCCACTTTTGTATACAGTAGATATCAATTTTCTTTGCTTTATGCACCTGGTTGACACTATTTGTTACTTATTTGTTAATGTGGTTGAGCGGCGGGTATCTTTTTGTATACTGTAATGATTATGGAGAAAGGCAAGTTTGTTCTGAAAAATGTAAATAACTGGGAAATGTAAATAACTGGGAAATATAAATGACATGCCTCGGTGGGTGAAGTGTGATTGTACTTGAAGGTACAAACTACCATGATTCTTTTTCATACAAAGAGTAGAACTGCTTTCTTTATATACTTATGATTCCACTTTATTTCTAATGAAAAAAGGACTTATTTTAGAAAGGTTTGCTCCTCCTATATCTAAAGTACAGTAAACTACATCATGAACAGCTTTGGCCCAACGTTTTGGATGAGGCATAGTACCACTTCTTTTTCTAAGCTACTTTGACCACTGTTATGACCAAATGAGATCTTCAAGGAGCAATGAAAGCGGATCGTTTAGATTTTTTTCTTTTACATAGGATTGAAGAAGGGGGTCCCATTAATGTCAGCTCCAGGAACCCCCTGCTTCCATAGATACAGACCTCCAAAGGAGGTGCCGGTATCTCGTGCATGTTTAAAGCTCCCACGTCATGTGGGCCAATAGGAAGCCGCAAGGGATGATGTCACGGCTTCCTATTGGCCCGTAGGATGTGGGAGCTTTGAAAAGCGGCCAATACATGAACCCCAGCTAGCGAGGTAGAACGGCTACCGGCACCCACTATGGAGGTCAGTATCTCTGGAAGCAGGCGGTCCCCGGAGCTGAAATCAATGGGGGGTTAAGTCCTGGAGACCCCCTGCTTCAATCCTATGCAAACAAAAGAAGAAAAAATGCTGCTTTAATGGAAAAAGTCTGCCAGTGTTACAGGGAGGGAGGGGGGGGGAAATAGGCTACATCTGTACTTTTTAATAATACCATGTACTGTAGGTTTCAGAGCAACTAACAAATTGTGACTGTAATGCATTGCTTAGTAGGTATGAATGCTGATTTTATCTTTGCACTGGGTTTATAAAGCACATTAGGGTGAGTATTGCAAAGCTCTGATAACGTGCATCAGAGCTAGATCGGCATTAGCTGCCGTAGACTTCAATGGTAGTTCACGCTGATCGAGCTCTGATAACGGGTATTGAAGCTTTGTGTTCCTTCACCACTGTATTTTAAGGGATTAGAAAGTGTCTGCCTCACAACTTGGTCTGGACTGGATCACATCACAAACTGTCAAAGCTTTCCTTGGTCTGGAGTCTATGAAACTGAAGCAGACTAAATACTTTTTGTTACTCATCAACACTTTGGCAGGGGAGATGTATTCCCTCTGGGCTATAAATTAAAACATCCCCAGCGTTTGTTAGAAGAGAGCAGGATTTAAGTGCATCAGTTTTATGATCGGGAATAGTAGTGGCTTCTAATTTCAAATAACCACGTCCACATGTCAAAATAACAAAATGCGGCTTTGTGGAAGAACTTTCCTGTGGATTATTACTCTGGGTTAAAATACCAGGGGTGGGGGAAAGAGATTATGCATGCCTACTCTCAGACCTCATAACAACACAACGAAAAAGTTTCGAAGAAGTTTTCAAAAATGTTCACTTGGGGATAGAGATTTAGGATTGCTGATCTCTTCACATTTGACTTCAACATTCTTAACAATGATACTGTAATCCTGATCGGATTAAAATCTACAAATCCAGACCGGGAAAATCCCAAAGGCGAGCGGGGGAAAAACAGGGAGTTGGAAGGCTAGTGCAGTATGTGACTGAAACCAGGGGCATCCAACTGGGCCCTTTGTGCTGAGGGTTGAAGCAGATAAACCGTAGCTTTGGATGTCAGGAGACGTTTATGGGCATGCCCTAACATTATACAGCATGTCTATTTTCAGGAAAGAAAGTGTCTTCCTATCCATTTCCCTCAAGAATTTTCCCTTCCTCGTGAATTGCAGCTTCAACCCTGTGGCACTGTGGCCCAGATCCACAAGGCCCGATAAATGACTTCACATCGTGTTAACACTCTCCGATTTATCTTCATAGCACAATAATGTATTACGCCCGGTTTTCTCCCGAAAAGAGCATAGCGGTAACTTCGGTGATGATGCAAACGAGGTGTAATCACACCACATATCCACAAGTCTGTTATGGTTAACGTGTGGGACCTGGATACATTATTTAAGTTCTATCTAAATGTAGGAATAATGCTATCTAGACAGTGAAATGGGGCTTTTGCAGTGTTTGGATAGGTGTAATGCTACAGTTAAGCATCATTTACATTTCCCAGCATTATTTACCTCTTCTCTCTTTCCACTTCAGCAAAAAGCCCTATGTCAAGGTTTAGATAGGAGTAACGCTAAGACGAGCATAACGGCACGTTTTTGGAAGATGACGCAACTTTATACTACAATATCAGGTCGTTAAACCTAGGCAAATGAAATGTAGTTGTCTTTGCATCTTATTAGCTTTGAGGATACCATGTTTCCTCTGGGAGCATAATGTCTTCCTGTTTTTAGGTAATGTCACATTATAAATCCTGATTGAATGAAGCTTTGTGATTTTAGTGCAATTTGTGGCTAAATACACTAAAGGGTTTAAAGCAGCAATCCCCTCCAGAAATGTATCAGTTTATCTCATATAATGTTAGTATCTTACCCCCCCCTGAGTATGTCCTGCTATTTAAAAATATATATAAACAATAATAATAACAACGGTGTTTTTCAAGGATTTTCTTAATCTCTGGGTTTACCATGGTAACTTTTATACTGCACTGGGCTCTGTGTTGATGTCTGTTTTAACCTCCCCAACACTTAATATTTCAAAGGCTTCTCACTCCTGAATGAAGCATCACATTTTAAAATAATACAGTGTTGCAAAAGACAAGATGAGGTCTCTTGAACTACAGTAAGTAGAACAAAATGTCTATCAGCAGGCACTGTTGCTTTAAGAAGCATTTAAAATATTTCTGTATGTCCAAAATCCCCACAATAATGGTGTGTGTGTGTGTATTGCGCCGTTCTTATTCGCGTAACCCTCGTCTTTCTCGTTAGACTAACGTCTATCTCAGTGATTTTGAACCGGGGTTCCGGGAACCCTGGGGATCTGCATGCACCCCTTAGGGGTTCCACGGCCGCTTTGGGAGAGCTGGACAACTCTCCCAGGCCCAGCGGTGTGGCTGCACCCCACATAACAGTGACTCGGCGGCTCCCGAGCTCAGCAGCCGCCCGGTGCACAGGTGTATGCCGGTGTCTTTGCTCAATAACATCCGATCCTGTACTTAGGGGCTCTGTGTGTTTTCACCGACACACCGTCAGAGCTCTATTGATAGTGTTTTAATGTAGCAGACCTGTGACTTTGCAAAGACTGCAGTACTCTTTACTTGTTGTGATGTGGATTCTCTCAGAAGCTACTTACGCCTCCTGGTATCAGGCAGACCTCTGCTCAGCATTGGCTTCACTTATTGGATCTATCCCGGATCTGGTCAACCAGTATCTGCTGAGTGGTACCGCACAGACCGGTTCTTAATCAACTCAAATCACTGTGAGATTCTTCTGACTCACATCAGCTTTGCCCCCTCGTTCTCTGCCAGGGATCCTTAAACATAAACACTCTCCTTCGTCCCTCCTCTTCCTGAGTCACCGTTATTGGCCTGAGGGTATGTCTACCAATAAGTCACACCCTGACCACACCATGGACAGGAGCCAGGCGGGGGGCAGTGTTTGTCTCGGCTGCATACACTTACAAGGGTGTTACATTTGGTAATGAAGTTCCTGCTTCCTAGAATTCATGAAGGAACAGTTCCAGCTCTGGAATGTGGAACATTGTGTGATTCCAGTACTTTCAACCAGGTGTCCCATAACCTTAAACACTTCTAAATCAGAACTGCCACAGTCCCATAAAAACAAAGTTGATTTTAAAATGTTCCTTTTTCTTGGATTACCTTTATTTACTTATCTACCAACTAAAATCATTTACTTTTATGGTAGTATGATGGATTACTTTAAACAGAAAAAAAGGTTGATTGGTGCTTGCATTGCTCCTTAGGGGGAGACTTGCATAACTACAGGTATGTTTTACAAGCTATTAGACTTACTTAATATTCAATAAAGTAAAAAAAAAAGATTTAAAAATGACTACTGATACTTTAGACCAGCGGTGCAGAAACTGTGTGTGTGAGATTGTTTTTGGGGGGGTGCAGGCAGTTGCAGAGGTCCCGCACTCTTCCCCCAAGGCATTTAACTTAAATGCCAGGGGCCACGCAAGGCCTCTGCAACCTCTACTTACCGAGGTTCAGCCGGCTGCAGGACGCATGACCATGGCAACGCCGCAGGTCATGTGACGCGCTCGAGGTAAGGATGGGGGGCATCAAAGGAGAAGAGCAGGCGGGAGGGCGATCAAAAAAAGTTTGCGTACCCCTGCAGTAGACTATTCTATGCTTTTACTTTATTACTGTTCAGACATTACCTCATGATTTATCATTGAAGTGCATGAGTAACTGGGCTATGAATCTAGTCTGAAACTCTTACCACGTTAAAGCAGCAATACTACTTTCCCTCTTCTCTCCTTTTTTTCTTATTTTTATATATAAAGCATGTGACAATGTATAATTCTACACTCGCTTGCCTCAGCTGGCAATCGTTTGGTGCTTCTGTTATACTGTAAAATCTGTACAAATCCTGAGTGCGTGCCTAACATAATGGCAACCTTTCTGTTCCAATCAATCAATCAATGTAACTCAGCAGCTACAATGTAGCCTTATATTACAATGGTTACATTATCTATTGTTACAGCTTACAGCTCAAACTGCTGAGAAAATTGGCAACAAATTATCACAAATAGGAAAGTGTTACAAATATATTGCACTGCTGGGGATATGGACTAAACCCTCCTTATTGAAAGGCTGCTTTTGCATTGTGGGTGTTCTCGGGTGTTCTCAGGTGTTCTTGTGTTCTTCTGCCATAAGACACCACCTAGTGCTGGAAGACCCCTTAAAGCCCATTGACATTTCCATGGTAAACAAATGCTTTGGAGAGGTTTCACAATTTAATAGCAGATAAAACAATCAGTCCCAAAACACCAGGTACATTTTTTATTTTTTTTGCTTTGTTCTGTCTTTTTTTACAAAGTAATTATGAAGCCTTCTTTAGATAAATGAAGCAACTAAACAGAAGCTGATCTGCTTGAATCCGGACGGACACTTTTTTTTTTCACAAGATGGATACAAGAAATTCTGTTACTTGTATATTAAGGAAGTCATTTGCACGAAGTTGTCAATCATTTCCAACCCCCCCCCCCCACCTCTCCCCTATCCTCTACTGTGCATTGAACTGCACTTTTAAGACTTGACTCCACACCCCATCTGGTTTCCTCTGCTCCTGGAACAGAAACATGGAATGTCCAAAATACACCATTATATTTGAGTCCTTTTTAAAAGATGTAAACGGTTTTCAGATGAAACAATGAATGAAGGGACCATTTGTATGATACGCCCAGAGGCTGAAATACCTTTTACAACCCCACGTGTTCTAATGTCGTCACCATTATTCACTTGCTTTGCTGCTGGCTGTTTTTAAAACAATGGGCGGTTACTGCTTCAAATCTTTATTTTTATTTTTTTAAGTACATCTGTGGAAAAAAATGCATAGAATTCAATGAGGTCATTTTTGAAGAATGTTCTAAGCAGCTTCTAACTCATCTGTTCCTTTGCACACACAGTTGTATTTTTACTCCATTGCAATTCTCACCCAAGGTTCCAGGCTTTGATATAACATGTTTTATTTCCCTTCCCTTTTAGATCTGACCACAGCTCAGAGAAAATTTGCCCATTCACTCCGGGATTTTAAATTTGAATTTATTGGGGACGCAGAGACAGATGACGAGAGATGTATAGGTATGTACAGTAGAACTGATTTATATCTACTTTTGCTGTGTGATTTTTTGCTGCATAGTATGCATGCAGGTTGTTGATGGCCCTGTATTATATTGCAGATGCATCTCTGCAAGAATTTTCAACTTTTTTACGAAACCTTGAAGAGCAGCGGGAAATAATGGTGAGTTGCCAAACTTTTTAAAGCAAAGTTTTCAGTGGCCTTCGTTTAGAGATGTCCTTGACAATTGGTTTTTAGTGGTGCTGCTAAATTGGGTTTCTGCAAGTCGTCATATGAGGATTCTTGTTCCCAGCACATGTCCCTTCTTGTTATGGAAGCTCTACCATGCAAGTCTTTATTTATTCTATTGAGGAAAAACAAACTGGGTTAATAATCTCGTTGCAAAATATTTTGTGGCTTCACTCCTATGCCTGCGGAGGACGCAGGTAATAGAATAACCTTACTGAAGTTGTACGTATCAAAGAAACCACATAACTTATTATTATTTATTTTTTTAAGTTGCATTTTGTTTTTAATTTACATATATAACACAGCATAAATAATATACCAGAACAGTAACTTAAAGAACAATTAAAATATGCTAAATTTATATCATGCAACTGTAACCCCTCTTTAACCGTCGCCAAAAGAGGGCTACATCGAGGTGTGTGTTATTTACAGTGGTGCTCAGTGTCTCTATTTACCTTCCCAGGGTGTTGACATTCGGGCTGGCTGGGTGTGTATACTAGAAGGGGGTATGAAGGGTGCTAGGAACTTTATTGGTACAAACAATAGCTTTATTCATGTCTTTGATTAGGTTCCACATATCTTCTCCAACAATGAGTGACAAATACAGTTGTATTAGGTTATCCTTCCTCAGACAGCTCTCACCACAATCTTTGGGAAGTTCTGGACTTTGTACCCTTAGCATTGGATCTGCGTTTTCCTGTGTTTGGATTTGCCTCCTTCCCACCAGGACCTGTGGTAGAGATACTGCCATCGTTTGGGATACATACCCCGTCACTCTTGAGGAGTACCCTCCTTATCCCAAGGCATCAGAAGGGGCTCAGTTTTAGAACTGATCAGTATGGGCCAATCCCGCGGTGCTCCGAAACCATTTATATTAAAGGATTCCCCCTGGATAACCATGCATCCTCCTATTTCTCTTTGGACCATTGCTATGGGACATGACTAGAAGGGGCACGTTCCCTAACTATAAAATAATAAAAGTGACCAGGCATCCTTAAACATATAGCTCTACACATAAACATGACGCGCTATGTACAGTGAGATCCCTCCTTTGTGACTCCTATAGGGACCGGACTCTAGAATCTTCTAGCTTCACTATATATACACCTACTAGTGACATCACTGGTCACCACGCCTACAGGGGGAGTGGTTTGGATTCTGCAAAGTCATGCAAAACCAGGTGACAGGCTACACACCTTTTGGCGTTACACTGTATCTACCCATACAGTTATGAAAGGAATACATATTCCTTTCACATCTAGTCATTTTCTGACCAGGGTGTCAGAATTGTATCAGTGGCAGCCACTTATATTTTTGTATTACAATCTATAAGGTTTATTGTTCTTGTGCACCAATGTGCATTTATCATTCTATGTTTAACCAGTCACATACACTGTCATTTTAGTCTAGTTCGCACTACCTATCCTGTTTTTTCGATACCCATACAGTTAACCACTCTAGAGGCCAATAATCTTTTAAGTGAACATAGTAAGGGGGGGGGAGGGTTACACAACTAAAGCATATATTGAGCAGAATAGAGCATGTAGTTAACCAGATATTGAACAAAATGATACAGGCACAGTTTTAGAATATCGAAGGTCAAAGAGGGAGGAAACTACTTAATATATACATAGAGCCACATCTACATTGTAAGAATTCAATAAGATTTTAGAGCTCCAGACTTATTTAGCATCATTTATTTCAGTTGCAGTAAAGTAAAAGCAACCAGCCACTTAACATTTTCTTATTTTTCTCCTCCATTATTTATTTCATTTTAATCTAATTTTAATGTGTGCAAATTTAGGCATAAGATATAAACTGCTAATATCTGTAAATGCTTGATTTGCGTTAAGGGGTTAACTGTGGGCTCCCTCAGGTTACTCCCCTCCCCACCATGTGATGTATGATAACAATGCTCCTTATGTTCTAGAAGCAGGTTCTTCAGAGTTATGACTGGGGTCCTCACCGTGAGGCCTGTAAATAGATTTATGTGTTTAGTAATCTATATTAAGATGTCCTTTCATTTTTTGTTATTGTTTTCCAGTTCGTAACATCCCCCTTCTAAGTTAGCGCCTGTTAAAGGAATAAAAAAAAAACTAAGTTTGTGGGAGAGATGCCACTTGTCTTGGTCTCCTAGGGTTGCCCTTACCACAGCCTGGTTGATGGGAAATATCTATTCTTCCTCCTCACCACACCCTCACACTAAGTGCTGCTTCGATGTTGAATCCTCTGTTGGGTAGAGTATTTTCTGAATTTAGATGATATCAGCACTACAGGTAGATTCACTGAAAAACTGGGCTGTAGTCCATAGTTTTATTTTTAGCAAAGTTAATTTTTTTTCACCCATCCCTATTATGTTTAATTATTTAAATATGTAATACTATAAGTTGTCTTTGATAGATGCCCTATGGAAGTTTCTGGGAGAAGTAATATTAGCATTTTAACTATTTTTGCTGGTAACATTTCCCTGTAGTGGATGACTACAGTACCCACTGAGTATATATGGTCAATGGACATCTCTTTGGTAGTGTAAAACGCCCTCTTTTCTCAAATTAAAAATGATATTCAGGCATTTTCTTACGAGTATTGAAACGGAATTAGTGTCTAAACAAACCGTATACAATGTCATATTTTCCGATTAAATAGTTTTGTTCACTACCAAATAAGTGTGTGTGACTGTAATGTAACTGTGATTACTATAAGCATCAGCTTTCTTATAGTAGCACCATCATAACGTGCTTATTAGGATTGCTTTGCACAGCATTACCCTAACATGGATCAGTGTTCCGGAGTTATCAAAGCACAGTGCACTGTACCGAGCCCAAATCGATACCTGACATTGAAGTCAATTGGTAGATATTGCTGATTCAGGTCAGATACAGCAGATCGGTCTTGGATGACTCTGGGTCATTGTATCCTAAATGAATGCTTTCTGTTGATATACTTTTTTTTTTTATCATCAGCTTGTTGTCCATTAATTAGTATTTTTCCATTGGTTGAGGTATCTTTCACATTGTAGTAATTTGTTGTTGTTTATCTCTTTCAGGCATTAAGTGTAAACGAGACACTGATAAAACCCTTGGAACGATTTAGAAAAGAGCAGCTGGGAGCTGTAAAGGTATAGAAAATACGTATTAGTAGTGATCTGATAAAGATAGGAAAATTAAGACTCATTTAGCCGCCAATGATTTTTGTTGTGGGAGTGTCCCCATGTCGTGCACTTCCCGTGCCATGTTAATATGGTTGTGTGGGCGCGGGAAAAGGCAGAAGCACCGGGCACCCCTCCTTGCCCCCAGCACTCTGATTCTTCCCCCCCCCCTCCCCCTAGAATGCTGATTTTCCCCCACCCCTTGCCCCCGGCACGCTGATATCCCCCTCCACTGGCATGCTGATTTCCTCCTCCTTCCCCCCCGCCATATGAGCGCTGAATCCTCTCCCTCCCTCTTTTGCCCCCAGCACCCGATCTCCCCTGGCCGCCCCTCCCCCTTGGCCCCGACACACTGATTACTCCCTCCCCCCCTTACCTCAACACACCGATCCCAAAAAATTAAACCCAAACGCAGAATTATACTGTTTTGCAATTGTATTTATTGTTGTATATTATTATTGGAACACCTCTACCCCCGGCCAATAGAAGAGGGGCCACACCAATATGCTCCTGGGTCTTTAAATTAGGGTTTCTTATGTGCAGGTGGTGATCAGCGGTCTTTTACCTTGTCTCTCGGGGTGCTGGAATTTGTGCAGGCTGTGTGGTGATCAATAATTAGAGGGCGCCAGGAACTTTTCCTTAAACTTTATTATTACTGTTCAATAATACAATTTCTTCTTTAGGGGCGCTCATGCTGCATTCCCCAAAGAGGCACAATTATTTCCCTTGTTTCTTTAAGGCAATGCACTTGCCTTTGCGAATGTGGCCGCTTCCATTTCCACTGTGACCCGCTGGCAGGGTGCCCACACGTTTGAGGATGCACACCATATTCACCCTGACAGCTTCTGCTCCCTTCTTTTGAGGACAGCTGGGACCCTACCCCGTCTGGCAGCTATGGGGTGATATTCTATGGAACCTAACACTAAGGATCCTATGATGGCGTGCCTTGCCATCCTCTCTTGTGGGTAGGATGCGCGTAAGGGCCATATAGGGGGACCCTGTAATTAATAGTGACTTTTTCCTTACTGGGAAATAACAAAGGGCTTATTTACTAGTTACTTATTATAAACATATTTACAGATGAAATCCCGCTCCTCTGGTTTCTCCTGGGCTCTGAAGATGGAGAGTCAAGCCCCTGATATTTATAGATTTTCTGCCTACCCCCAGTAGCTGGGCAGAATAAGAGTGGGGCTGAGCCTAGCTGTCATCGCCAATAGGTTTACCATTCTAGCATATTCCTGAAACCAGTCATTGCCTATCCTCTGTCTGTGAAATTTGTTTAATGGAACCTACAACAGTCTACTAGACCTGTAAAAGGATAACATGGCATATCCCAAGGGTGCTACATTATATTATGCCGAAAAACAGAGATTTAATTTTTTTGCATATTGAAAAATATTTTAAACATTAAATAAACACTAATTTAAATAAATGAACACAGAAAACCAGAATCCCTAGATATAATGGAGTGCATTGTTACTGAGGCATTGCTCAGAACCTCAGATTTCAAGACCCACTCTGGTTGACGCAGCACTTGGCTGTATGAGAACAGTATTTACTGAGCATATACTTTAACTTGGGTAACCTTATCAGAGCATAACATCCTTAAATCAAAAGCATCATAATATCACCCCGCAGGTCAATCATAGCAATACATCACATATCATTTAGTACATCACCTTTGTCCTTGGTGCATCAATGTGCCAGGGCACTTAACCTCTGAGTGTCCACCAGCTATAGAGTTAATGTGAATGTGGGGGATAGCGCTTCCTTGTGTTGGGGCCCGTTGGTGCACTTAATTTACTACCTTTCTGGTTATTGTCCTAACCAGGATAATCCTTGAATGATCAACCGCTCCTCAACGTGATCCCACGATGCGCTGTGCGGCTCTCTGCAGAACTGGATACACATGCTGACTTCCCAGGGGAGGGATCCCCAGCCGGACGATCCCTTTTCCAATAGTCTCTGCTATGGAGTTAGATCCTCTTTCAGCTACACGCTGTAATGACATCAGGCACTGTCCTGCAGCAGCTCTCTCTCTATGAGTAAAGTGAAGGAGTCCCTGTCTTAAGGCAGTTCCCTACACCAAACAGTTACTTATCTACAGTGTCTCAGGGGACTAACTGGGCCCTGGGGGTATACCGCTGGCCTAGCCCCTGGAGCACTGCTCCGTGGACCTAACCTGCACCTTCAGGTTCCTGGTCTTCAATCCTCACTCTCCCAGCAGGCAGTAGTCCTTCCTTCCTGCAGAAGCAATCCAGCCATCTCATTGGCTCCCGTGTGTCACTAGGCAGCTTTCTACCTGAGCATCATGGGAGTTGTAGTCTCTGTGCTGCACACTTAACATTGGGACCGCGTGCGCATAGGACACAGCGCCTGAGCGACTCTAATGGCCGACGTGACCTTGCCCCACTCATGCGCAACCTTTCAGGGCTCTTCCCGACCCTCGCAGCTTCTGCGCATGCGTGACTCTCCGATCGTGTGCGCGCGCGCACGCCTAACATGGCGGCGCCCTTGGGCGAGAACTGCCGGCAACTCTATTCACCCTGCATACAACTGAGGGTAAGGAGGGGGGGAAACGGGAGCGTGGGGAGACCGGCGTGTACCTGGCTACATATATAAAAATAGTGCAGTTTGGGATTTTCTTTTAAACATTGCTGTTATTTATTATTAACGAGAATTTGTTATGATATTACAAAAATATGCAGACGTGCGATGTTTCATTAATTAAACATCAGCAGTAATAACCAACTTCTGTTTTAACCATAGTCACATTGACATAGACAGCTAGCATATTTTGAATGCACGCATATAAAGTTCTTCAGCATTGACCAAATGCCAAGGTTGAATTTCCTGCATATCTAAAAGACAAAAAGTCGGTTTTCTTTTATGAACAATAAAGACATATTTGGGTATTCAAGTAAAAAACTATTTCTCAGAAATACATTGAAGCATAATAATGTTATCATACATTTCTTTCTTACATAACTTGGTGTTGGCAGGTACTAGAACCTAAGTAAGCCACTTGATAACATGCACATTTTTGCTTGCATGGATATTTTGTTAGCAGAGCGCGTACTTCTCTTACCCTAGTCCAAAAAAGGCATTTTAATAAAACATGTATTAGGAGGCACTTGCAGATAAATTGGCTTTTGTTTGGCAGGCCAATCATGGGTAGAAAATGACTGGAATTTTTCATGCACAAACAAATTCACATTATGCAGAAAAATAAAGCACAAATGTTCTAGTCGGTTTTAAGCTTTGTGTGAACTGGTTATGCAATTTTTAGGCAAATAAATATAGGGCTTGCCTTTTAGGTTGGCAAGATTAAATATTTTCTTTGTTTATTGCCGTAATAACACATGAATGGAAACTCTTTGATAATGTTAATGTGTTAAAACCTGTAGTGGCTTAGTAAATGTGCTTAATATCACATCAACGTTTTGTAATATTGTAGGTGTACACATACAGAATGGTTTACTACGTCACTGATTTTGCTGAATAGGGGAATGTGGCAGGACGGCCTGTAGGCGAGGTTAGGCAAGAGTCCACATATGCATTTTCGGGGTAAACCAAATGTTCAGTGGTTTTTTTTCTCCACAACACAAATTAACATTTGGGCACACTGTCCCTTTAAGGTAAAACAAAACCCATAAAAAGAACGCCTACTCCTCATAGGGAGATCTTGCTAAACATTCCAGCCTATCTTTTGGACTGGCTGGCTTTGTCCAGTTCCCAACCCCTAAACATATACCACAATTAATGAACAATATTAAAGTCCTTACTCTCTTTGGTTGGAATCTCTGTCCCTAAAGAGCGATTAGTAAATCCTTCTAGATTTGCGAATGAGACCATTTGGATCCTTGATGACAGAAGCGGAAAACTACGAAATAAAAGAAGAATTAAAGACCAATAATATGATGCTCACTATAAACAGTTCCTGTGAATGCATAGAGAAAAAGTTCATAATATTTGAATTTTCTCAGACCTATTACACTATTGTTGTTGGTTTTTTTTTTTTTTGTAACTTTTTTTATTTACATTTTTAGAAAAACATAGGGAAAGGGATACAGAAATAGAGAAAAAAGGGGGGAGAGTGTAAGTACCACCAATTTTAATACCTAGAGTACCAGAGCTCCCAAACTTTTTGAAATTTTCTTGCGTTATCTCACCTAAGCTGTGATTCTTTCTATAGATTACACCTCATTTACCTCATTTACTCTCGATTTGATCTCTCTCCTGGATGGGGGTTGGGGCTTTCTCAAGGCACCTGCGATTTGTACGTCTTGCCACAGTCAGGATATCTAACAATAATTTAGATTTATTTTCGTTTAAGTTATCTAGCAGCTTACCCAGGACCATTATAATCGGGTCTAGGGTGATTCTTATCCCAATAGTTTCTCGCACAAAATTCTGCACTATTCCCCAGAATCTCTGTATTTTGGGGCAAAACCACAAGATAGGGGCCATATCCCCGCAGCCCCCCAGCCCCCCAGCAAAGATTTGTGGTCTCTGGATAGATCTGCCACCTCTGAGGCGTCAGGTACCACCTGAACATAACTTCACTATGCACAATCTCTAAAGAAAATATTTATATTCATTGCATTGACCCAAATAACTTGCCAGTCTTCCCAAGAGATCTCTACCTGGAAATCATGAGCCCATTGATCCATACAACTGTGTGTGCAGGGGGCCTCAAATTCCCGAGAAATAAGAACTTGGTACAATGTTGAGATAAGACCCCACTGATAATTTCTTTTTCTACATAGTTCTTCTAATACAGAACACTCTGGGAAAGACCCACCCGGGCACAGCTGCCTAAGATAGTGAGAAACTTGCAAAAATCTGAACACCTCCGCACCCGTGAAGGAATATCTCTGTCAAAAGACGCTAAAGTTTAATAATTTACCATTCAGAAGCATATCCCCCATATCTCTAACGTTTTTAGCCTTCCATAAATCAAAAGTACCGGTAAACCAACCCAGACCAAAATCAGGGTTATCAAAAATAGGGTTAAATCTCGAAGCAGATGAGGGGTGTTGATAATAGATTTTAACCCTATGCCAAATTTTAAAAGAATTTTATAACTGCTGAATCAGAGTGTAAAGACAGACAGTCTTTACGTTCTATTAAGGGCCTTGGATGTTCCCTTTCTGGGGTTGAAGCAGAGGGGATTTAAAGGTTACCTCTCAGCACCTAGAGAGACTGCATTTGTTGGTTTGAATAACTATCCTTTACTTTACGCCTGGTTCTCTTTGTTCTATGCTGAATCAAAGAGGTCTGGTTTAGAGCTCTTTGTTGGCCTATTATTCCACAGAAGGGCCGGTAGTGCCACCGAGCTATTAAATATATTTTCTAAACATACCCACCGATATTGATTTTCTTGGGAATACCAAAAATATTATCTGTTTCAAATGGGAGGCTAAGTAATATTTCCTAATATCAGGGACCGCCAGACTCCCACTTACTTTCTCTGGGTGCGAGCATGACTGATCTTGGCACTCTTGGTCTTTTGTTACCCCATATAAACTGCAAGATTTTATTCTGTAAATCCCTTAAATATTTTATCGGAATAGCGGCCGGTAGTATCTGGAAATGGTAAAGCAATTTCGGGAGGACATTCTTCTTGACTGATATAATACGGCTTATCCAGGAGATTTGGTGACCGCTTCAAAGTAAAAAAAAAAATCCCATTTTAGTCTAGTGAAATGCTCTGGGCAATTATATTTATAAAGAGATTTGTTTTTTTGTGAGAAAGAGCCATAAATATTTTAATCTTACATTATTCAAATGATAATTGAATTATTTAAACCTCAGTATCTGATAAGGTTAAATTTAGATAGAGCCTCTGACTTGGCCGAATTAATTTTACAACTTGAAAACGAACCGAACCTAGAAAGCTCTTCTTGTAAATTGGGAAGAGAAATCAGGGGATTAGAAATTATCAAAATAATATCGTCTGCAAACAGAGATAATTTGAAAGTTTCCTGGCCGATCGTGATACCATGAGTATTAGTATTTTTTCTAATTTTAATTGCAAGCGGCTCAATTGTTAACACAAAGAGGAGGGAAGATAATGGACAACCCTGCCTGGTACCATTACTAATCTTAAATGGTTTAGCTCCCCACCTGGCATTTTCAGAGAAGCTGTAGGGGCTTCGTATAAGACTTGGACCCCCTTTAAAATTGGTCCGGAGAAGCCAAAGCCCTGCATAGTCCGATCTAGAAAATTCCAATTCATTCTATTGAACGCTTTTTCGGCGTCTAAGCTCAATAACATCACTTTGGGTTTAGAAGACGGAACATAATAAATTATATTGATCTTACGTGTATTGTCTGAGGCTTGACGCTTGCTTATAAACCTACCTGATCATTGTGGATTAGTCGGGGCAGAATTCGGTTTTATCTATTGGCCAAAATTTTACTATAAATTTTTAAATCTGTATTAAGAAGTGAGATTGGCCTGTAACTTGCGCAACTCATTGGATCTTTTCCTTCCTTATGTATTACTACTACATTTGCTTTTGACATTTGCATGGGAATCTGGGAGTCGGATAGAAAACTATTAAACATATCAAAAAGATATGGTGCTAAAATTCCCCAATATTTTTTATAGTATAGATTTGAGAATCCATCCGGGCCTGGGGCTTCGAGGGTTTCAGACCTTTAATAACCTCTTTTAACTCTATAAAATTTATTTTAGCATAGAGTCCCTCCGATTCTTCCGCAGACAGCTTTAGGAGTTTGCATGCCTGTAAATAGCTATCTATTTGCTCACTGGATGTTTTATTAAAGTTGGGGTCTGATGAGTCGAGATTATACAGAGTATTATAATATTTAAAAAAATTCTCAGCAATTTGGAAAGGATTATGTGTGATTTCCCCGTTACTCCGTTTTATCGCTGAGAATTGTGATTTAGTTTTAACACCTCTTAACTTGCTAGCGAGGAGCTTACCTGCTTTATTACCTTTATCATAATAAGTCTGACTGGTCCATTTTAATGCTTTCTCTGTGTCTTCCAATCTTAATTTATGTAATTCCTCTCTAGTCTGGCAAAGAATCTTAAATGTCTTCCTGCAAGGGCATGATTTATGTTCCTATTCTAGTACAATTATTTTTGCCATAAGTTTACCCGGTTTACATTTATTTTGCTCTTTTCCTATAGGAGGCTATTGAGAGAAATTGACCTCTAGTGGAGGCTTTATGAGCCTCCCAGAGGATGGACCGGCTTTCGACTGAGCCTTTATTTAGTTTGAAATAGTCTACCAAAATGCTCCCTATCTGTTACTCGATCCCCGTTTGATTCAGAAGCGACCTATTTAGGCACCACTGGAACACATTAGCACTAATAAAAGGGGGTTTTGGGACCATTTCCACTGGTACGTGGTCAGACCATGTTATAGGGCTTATATTTGTCTGGGCGACCCGATCCAATAGATTCGCAGAGACAAATATATATTCAATTCTTGTGTTTGTGTGTTTGTGTGTGTGTGTGTGTGTGTGTGTGTGTGTGTGTGTGTGTGTGTGTGTGTGTGTGTGTGTGTGTGTATGTATATATATATATAATCTATCGTGCGGGGGAGAGTAAAATGTATAATCTTTGTTTTTTGTTCTTCATACGCCATGCGTCTTCGAGTGTAAAATCTTTTATAAGTTTCTTAAAATGTTTTGCTTTGTTGAATACATCGTTCGCTATCATAGGTTGTGGTGATGAGGATCTGTCCAAATCGGGGTTCATGGTCCTATTAATCTCCTCAAATATTATATCTCCTAGGGGGAACCCCCAATTTCTTCTAAGATTTCAGAAAATCAATTTGTTGATCATTCAGAGCATATATATATTAACTAAGGTTAGTCTAACCCCTGACAGAAGACCTCTCACCAGTATAAATCTGCCCTCATTATCCCTTTTATTTCTTCTGTTTGAAATTGGATGTCATGTTTTAACAAAATAGCTACTCTTCTTCTTTTCTTTTTGGAAAATAAGAATAGTAAGCCAACGGGTAAATACCCTGAAAAGTGTTGGGGGGTCCTGGTTGTTAAAATAAGTTTCCTGGAGAAATAAAACATCTGCCTTTTTAAATTCTCTCAGAGCTAGTCTACAGTACTTTTATTATTTGAGTTTAGTCCCTCTACATTTAAAGAGACTACTTTTATGGGCAGTTGGGTAGTCATGGGTTACAGATTAAAGCTCGCTCTCTACTGACTGTGAAGTATGGAATGAAGTGTGGGTGTGAAGGCGTCGTTACCTGGATTTGAGGACTTACTATGGTCCGCTTTAATGGAGGGAGGGGGGGGAGAAAGATTAGGGAAACAAACACAGAAAACAACAATGAAGAGTATATGGGGGGACCTATTGTCTATCCTAAAACTTTTTAACTGCTGGTCCTTGTGTACCACAATAAAGGGCTAAAAGAAGCTCAAATAGGAGGGGGGGGGGGGCACAAGCCTCGAGGATTCCGGTGCACCCTTAACTTACTGTAACCTCTGTCAATGTTCCAAATTGACAAACGGGGTTCATTTGATAATTAGTAGTTTATTGCACTGTATGATCATACTCATTTAAAAGTCTACGAGACTCTCTCTGCCAGGGAGTGTCCAGGCAGCTTCTTTATACATTTTATTTCCTTTTGTTCAAAATGTGTTACTAGACAGATTATACTAACCACTCCTTAATTCTTAAACCAATCATCTTAGAGCTCATTAAACCTGGGTTAAAACTAGCCTCAAACAGCTATGAATAGGATCATTGGTACTCACTATCACTAGAATGTGGGCGTTACTTTAGTTACAGTCGTAAATCTACTTAGAAGTGAAAACCTCCCATCCACCAGATGCAGGGATATAATAGTCAAATTACAATATTACACCACCAAGGAGAAAATAATGAGTCTGTAGGAATCAAGAATATGTGAACTTTGAAGACTAAAGTGTCAAGATTTTCCAAGATCTTTCCAGATCTACAATTTCAAGAAGCCTCCGCCCAGTCACAGCGGTCCTTAGTGACAACGAGATCCGCTATAGATGGGCCTTCCCATTCTGTTTAGTCGTAAACAGAGATGGGATGCAATTTTCGTTAAGATTCCCGGAAGAGGCGGAAAATTTCTTAGGCGGATTTCTGAGGATCAGCGAATCTTGGACCTAAGGCTCGGTGTGCTCTGTCCATATGGAGATCACTTGTTAGAAATGACGGGACTATTTGGGTAAATAGATTTGATAAATAGGGTTGCAGTTTACCCAGATCGACTGTGTCCGGGTTATTTCTTATTCTGAGGTTTTGCCTCCATTCCCGCTTTTCCAAATCATTGATGGCGTCATTCAAGTTCCTGATTTCGTCAAGTCTGAATAGCTCATCTTTCATTGAGCCCTGACTCTGCAGGAATTCTTCGAGTTTATTTTCCAGCTCCACAGTTAATTCTGTCAGGGAAGTCAGTCCTTCCTTAAATTTAGCAAGCCTTTGGGGTGATTTGGGTATTTTCTTCTGGTTCTTGCTCTGTGTCGGTAAAGTTTCCTCGTTGTTGTGGCAGTTTCTGCTCCTGTATATGCGGGTGCGTGCGCCATCTTGGTTTTCAGGAACCGGGGAAGTAGCTTTTGGAGATACTGAGACCCCTTTTTAAGGGGAGGCATCCCTGTAGGTTCCGCTGGCGGGGAAAGTTTTCTTGGGGCGATTTTAGCCGGTTTGGAGGTCTGTTGTCCACGATCGTTGCGGAGTCACAGAGCTACCTTAGAATGCTCCCACCCTCCTCGACGCTGCATGCGCGCCCCCACACTATTGTTGTTTTGAAGCTCATTTCATTTCGGATTGAGACCTACTGCGCCCTAAGAAGTCTTTACTTTGTCATTGAGTTTGTGAGGTTCATTGTTGCAGCACTGTCTGTATTTACATTTTATAGCTTAAAAAAGCAGTATTATTATTTATTATAAATTGTTCTATTTTTGTATAAAGATACCAATATTTTCGCTATGTGGTCATGTATCACTTTTTCAGGTGAGTAGAGATATTTATATTTAGCGCTAGTAATTCTTACACTGTTTTTTTCTAAAGAATTAAGCTTCTGTGTCTTGTCGCTAATTTATGATCGGAGATATCCCTTTTTTATATAAAGCTTGCTCTCCCATGTGTTACTAGCCCTGGAAGTTATACAAACTTTCCTGGTGAAACGGCAGTCTGCTGGGGCCTCAAACTACTGTAGCTTTTAAGTAAGTAGGGCTGGGCTATTAGAAAGAGAGCCTTTAAAATAATAAATGCTTAGGGGTAGATTCCTAAAAAGTGTGATTTATGGGCTGTTCTATTAACTGGTTTCACAGGTAATGCAGGGAAAAACTTAGATTATAAGCTCTTTGGGCTCTTTTTCCTAATGTTACTTTTATGCCTGAAGTGTATAATGTGTTTTATTATTATGTCATGTGTATTACTGCTGGGAAGCGCTATGTACATGGATGGTGCTATATAAATAAAGATATACATACTGCTGCGGCCAAGTTTATTCGAGCATTTGCCCGTTCTTGGCCGCAGCAGTATCCTGGCGCGCGCCGGAGGGTGACGGGCGCGCGCCGAAGCAGCGGAAGAGCGCCCTCCGATCGGGGCGCTCTCCCTACCGCTGCCGGGTCCCCCGGAACCCCCTGCCGCCGTCCCGCGATCGCGGGACACGGAGCCCTGGACGCGCGTGCAGGGGGCGCAGGCTCCCGATGACGCGTGACCGCCGAGGGGCGGCCACTAACAAGCCGGGAAATCTCCCGGCTTGCGGATCTGGCCGCAGAGTGATAAAGTGTGTCGGTAGTGTACAAAACAAAGTTAGAACTTGCACTCACTCGCTGCTTCTGTAAAAGTATTAGGGGGTAGTAGTTTCGTGTTGCTTAGGTCCTGGACATTTACAGCTGCAGCACAGAAAAATCTGCCACTTCCTCGCGTGCGCACTGTGGCCGGCCCCATAAATCCCCTGCATTTTGTTAGAGCTGTTCGCACCATGGCTGCGACCTAATAGATTGATTCATAAACCCACCACCCCCCCTCCCCCGTTCATTTTCTCCCCTTTCCTCTTTCTCTATCATTCACTCCCACCTATGTCATTCTCTTCCACCCCCCCTGTCATTCTCTCTCCCACCCTCTCTCATTCTCTTTCCCCCCCATCTCATTCTCTCTTCCCCCCCCCCCTCTCTGTAATTCTCTTGCTCTGTCATTCTCTCCCTCCCCTCATCTCTCTCCTTCTCCCCCTCCCTTCCCCTCATCTCTCTCCTCTCTCTCCCCTCAGTGACACACACACGAAACAGAACAAATACACAGAGGATAGCCACAGAACACACACACCAGAGCAGAACACAGACATGAAACAGAGCAGGGCACACAGGTCAGAGACACAGCCTCACCTCTCACCACTCTGTGCTCAGTCCCGCCCCCAGGCTCCATACACCACCTACTGATTTGGCTGCTGCTGGGTAATGCAGCCAATCAGGATGGAGGAAACTGCCGAGCCCCCTAGCAAAGGCCCTGCGCTCTCTCCCTGCTCTGGCAGATTGGGGAAATCTCCGCTTTAAGAAAACTAGCGTTTGCCGCCCTTGGCGGTCGCCTAATGGATGAACTGCTCCTGGATATCAGGCTACACTTTTTTGGGGGGAACAAGTGTTTTTTTCAGCTCCAGAAATTCTTATTGAAAAAGTGCTGCTCATAGTTCCTGGTTTCCAATTGGTCCACACAACGTGTGGGATTTAGAAGCTGGAACGGATGACACAGCAGCTTCCTATTGGTTCAGCTGATGCGGGAAGTTTGAACTGCCATTTGGGGGGGGGACTGAAACACTACTTTTACTGGCATATACCTTGGGAACTAGGGGTCCTCAGAGTTTAAAAAAAAGCATGAGAAGGGGATTGAGGGGGGTTAAAAAAAATGAGCAAGAGAAGCTGATGCTTTAAACGACATTAATTCATGGACCGTTTTGCAATCATCTTTGTCTATCATTTGTGCAGGAGGAAAAGAAGAAGTTCGACAAAGAGACAGAGAAAAATTATAGCTCTATGGACAAACATTTAAATTTGTCTGCTAAGAAGAAAGAACCACTTCTCCAAGAGGTATGACTTTCCTGCAACTATTTCTACTGCATGCGTTCAACCCAATGGTCTAATCCAGTCCTCAAAGGCCACAAACCTGTCCGGTTTTAAGGATATCCCTGTTTCAGCACAGGTGGCTCGGTTAACGACTTGAGGACGGGAGTTGCCCACCCCTGTTGTAAGTGCCATTAAGATATACAGTAGAAGTAATATGAGTGCTTAACAATTGGCATCACACAGGCAGAATCACATGCATTTTTGTTCATGAACAATTCACGCATCTCTATCTCCATATCGATATCACACGTTATCTGATCAAATCTGCAGGTTAGCAGGGATTGTGCCATGCACTACTCCCAATGCAAACTGCAACATCAGTGCTCACACACATTTGTCCGTATTAAGTCAGTATTTTGGAGCAAGAGAGAATTTAAAGGTGAGCTTTTAGCTTGTAAAACCACGTATTAGATATGTTGCATGAAATACAATTAATGGTGAGTGATAAATGTATACAAGTGAATATTTTTTTATCTGCGTACTTGCTCATACATACAAGTGCTTTCACTTTGCCTTCTTTGCTAAACTTTTGTAGTTCTGGTTTGCATATGTAATTGCTTTCCGCTTTGGTGTGTTGAATATTCAGCTTAATTAAGGGATACGTGGGTTCCCGGACATTGATAATACATACAAAGATCTATCACATGCTAGTATTGCAGTGTATCTTACAGGAAGATCATTTAGCTGCAGTGAAAAGTTAGGCTATTTTTCTAGAAATAGGGAATGAGCTCAGTGTAGTTACATGGAGATCGCCTGTAGCAGAAAAATTGATTATTTATTAGTATAGCCAGTTTAGGGTAAGCTAAGGTTACAAGAGTATGTGTGTTTGTTTTTCAGGCGTGCCAATAGATGGGTGCACATTTTTTTGGGAAGCCACTGTACTACTTCCCCCACCACTCTCACTCTATTCCCATACTCCTTCTCTCAATTAATCACCCCCATCTCCTCACTCAATTTCTCTTCCACTCCCTCCTCCTCTTTCTCAATCCTTCCCGCCTCCCCCCCGCCCCCCCTTTGCCCTTCTCTCACTCAATTCTGGTCCCACAGTGGAGGGGACCCAGGGCCCTGTGGGCAGATGTGGAAGTTGGGCTCGATTTCTGGGTGGACCTAACTTAGGGTGCCAGCCAGGTGCACCGGCGAGGGGGGAAATTGTGTGAGAGGGCCCCACAGTTGAGGAGAGCTAGGACCCCGCAGCACACAGAGGCCCTGGTGACCGGGGGAGAAAACTGGTGGAGCTCCGGCCCCCAGGAATGGATGATCACTGCGTATCATCACATGGGCTGTTCCAAATAAGTGGTTCATAGGTTTATCACGCCTAGTTTAAAGAATAATTAGTATGTGTGAATGTTGGTAAACTTTTTGGGTCATTGTCCTGGTTTTTAGAGGTGTGTGTTAAACACATTTCAAAACATGGAACTCTGCTGTATCTCCCTTGGTCAGAAGCAGGCGGTCTCTTCAGCTGAACCATGTTAATTTGTGCTCCAGGGACCCCCAGCTTCCTGAGATTCATACCTCCATGGGCGTTGCCAGTTCTCCATGGAGGTATAAATCCCCTGTGTCACGCATGCCATTAGGAAGCCCCAATGGTTGAAGTTCTCGTATAACATATTGAACAATGCAAGTATACATAAAATACTAAACAATGTAACCTGGTGAACTATGTGCCCCCATGCAGAGAACACACATTAATGATACTCATATTGCCCCCAGGTTTTTATAGTTTTTTTTATATGATGTTTTTGGGCTCAGAGTATGTCACTCTGAGTATACTTAATGTGTTCTCTGCATGGGGACACTTTGTTCACTAGGTTACATTGTTTAGTATTTTATGTATACTTGCATTGTTCAATATGTATCTGTACCTTTAAGTTATCTTATACTTTGGAAACCGCGCTGCTTATTTGTTTTATACAGATCTTGCGATCTAGGTATTCTGAGGCTGAGTATTATCTATGTATTAGTTGATACTGGTCGCTTAAGTGTGTGTCACTAGATGCAATCTAGCCTTATTAATTAGGCAGCAGCTGTGTATCCACCAATCATGAAGTAGGTTTGGATATTTAGAGGCACCTGAATGGAAAAGAGACACTCCTGATGAAAACTTTGAAAGTTGAAACGCGTTGAGTGTGGAAAAGACGCAGGACACTACACGCAATATCTCCTGCCCAATCGAGGTGACTCCACTCCTGCGGAATATCCGGGTATTCAACCCCGAAAGCGCGGAGGGAGGGGACGTGAGCCAAGCAGAGTTGGAGCAGAGGAAACAGTTTACAGCCTTCAGCCACCGGCGTTAGTTTGTTGATCGAAATGCCTTTTCAGATCTGACACAATGTGAGTGTGTTTTATCTATGATTATTTTTATAAACCTTTTTGTCTGTACTATCTCCGGTCTCTTGTATTACCATACCAAGGTTTTACCCGGTGAATCGTGTTACCTGTCTACTACACCCTGGGGAACATACGTGGTTTTACTACATAAAGATACATTTATGGGATTTGTCAGAGTGAAGTTTGTAAGGACAAATGTCACTGGAATTGGGAATAAGACTGTTTCCTTAAATTATCAGACATATTGCACTATTTGTGGTGTGTTTGCTTTTTTCTATATGTATGCGCTCCGCTCCAACCTGGAAAACGAAGAAAATAATAGTCCTGATTGAATCTAGAGAAAATGTCCAGCACATTTGTGATGATTCTTCTATAGGTGTAAAGTATGAAACACTGATATACAGTAATGTATTTCACCAACATCAAAGTTCTTACACTAACAGAATCCATAAGTACTTGTTGGAATGACTAAGGCATCACAGCCTTTAAAATATCTCTATGAATAAACAATCTAAACAAGATCATAATGTTTGCAATAAGGGCAATACCAACATTCTTATCATTAACTCACTTTTTTGGTGTGTTATTAAAGGGCGAACACTGTTTTTTTAATGTAATTTTGCTACTAAACATTTTTTGTGATCCGATTTAGGAAAAAAACTTATTTGTTTAGTTTGGGAGTTTTGCCAAATTATGAAAAGAAAAAAAAAACTCCAAACAAGTAGGGAAAATGCTAAAATACTGTAGCACAATAAAGCATGGAAACTGATTAAATGAAGTTTATAATCATTAAACAACTGGAAAGCTAAAGTAAAATAGCTGAAATGTTAAATGGTGTAAAAAGATATGGTGATACCTACCTGAACACCTAGAGAGAGGCACTTGGCTGGGTGTTCTGGTTTTGGTTGTAAATATTTTTGGGGATTTTGGTTCTAATACCCTGAAAGTTTTTATATTTGGGTTTGGAATGTAAGGTATTAGTAGGTTTTGACTTGACACACCCAGTTTTGTCCCATATCACGTTTTAATACCCCCTAAATTCAATAACACCATAGTCGGGTGTATATATATATAATTTTTTTTGTGCTCTTAATCTGGGGTAATTTTAAGAAGGTGCAATTTGACTCCATCCACTTTCAGACCAAGAGTCTCCATTTGCATTGGTCACTCTTAAAAGTCCCTGGTGCATTTTTTTCCAAACAGCCTGTTTCCTGAGACCTCTAATACATATTTATTTATTTATAGAATATTTTACCAGGAAGTAATACATTGAGAGTTACCTCTCGTTTTCCTGGGCACAGAGTTAAGACAAATAATACATGGTTACAAATACAGTTACATAAATGAACAGGGTATACATTATATACAAGACATTGCATGCACAGTTAAAGAAAATATATATATTGTGGGCGTATGAAACAGTTACAGACCAGGTTAAAATGTGAGACAGCCTTAGATTTGAAAGAACTTAAACTGGTGGTGGATGTGAGAGTCTCTGGTAGGTAATACTGATGCTAAATTTCACCAATTGCAAACCCAGTTTTTACTCCCAAAACAGAATTTTGCACTGGGACTTCAGACATGACTAGTAACTCCTAGACTGCCCTTTAGTTGTTAGAGCGCTGTGCAACATAATGTCTGTTGCAGTGGGTGAGAGTCTCTAGAGAATGTCTCATTGGTTGAAGGTTGTAACTGTGCCCTTCTTTTCCCTGGGAGCTCCCTTAGAAGATCAGAGGCTTGTTCCGATGTCTTGAACCGGTTGCACTAGGTTTCTCCTAAAAAGTGTATGCCTCTGGCCCTGGATAATGCCGGCTGTCTAGGTCGGATTTAATGCAGTTTTTATGTTTTGAGGAATTGTTACAAAAATGTCGCTGGGAATAGCCAGCATCGGTGTGTATTCAACTGACGGACCAGGGTGACAGTCTGGCATTGCCAGTTACAAGCAGGTCAGACCCATGGTTCCTTATTGATTCTTACTACCCCTGACCATGGAAACCATATGTACACACACGAGAGGTACAAAAACGGTCTAGTTATAATATTTTAAAGCAGCAATCTTTTTTTCAGAATTCGTAACCAAGCTATTTTAAGCTTAGGTGCCCCCTCCCCCCCCCCCCTCTCATTCCTGAGATACTTCAATTACTGGTGACTTTTGTTAGCTTTGTAAGAAAATTAACATGGCCACCAAATCTCACTGGTCTCTCAGGCCAACAGGAAGCCACAACATCATCAGATGGATGGCGTTGCCACCTCCTGTTTGGTGAACGTAGCACCCATCTTAAAATGTCCAGGAGGAACACCGACAACTAAACCGGTAAGTGTCTTTTGAACCTGGGGGTCCTTGGAGCTACAAATGGCACAATTCAGCCTCGGAAGTTCCTCTGGCTACAATTATGTTAACAACAAAAAAAAAGTATACAAAATGGGTGGGATTTCTGCTTTAAGCTACTTAAAGCTACTACTGCTTTCCCGTCCCCCCCCCATTCCCATATATTTCCAGCCTATTGGGTTGTGAAGGAATAATTGGAGGAATAATTGGAGGAATAATGATACTTTTAGAGCTGAGAACTTGAAAACACAATATTTTTCTTGGCTTACTGTAATTCCCCCCGAGGGGTCCTTTTCAAATGTATGCTGTTTCCTTCCAAAAGAATTGCAAAGAAAGAATGCATGAGAAAATGAGTAAGGGATGCGTCAGTGACCCTTTTTTGACAGGAGAAAAGAGGCTCCTTAGTGTGTCTCTTTTTGTAACATTGGGAAAAGATTGTGAATTCTTAATGCTGGACATTTTGTTTTCCAAAAAAACAATACTCTGATGCTTCTAATGTAAAATAGCAAACCCTCCTCATTCATTGTTGTGAATACCAATAAACAATGCATTTGAAACCATTTGAAATGAGTTTTCTTTTTGACATCTATAATCTTACAGAATACACGAGAAGTCACTGATATAAAACCATGCCATAAGGGGTTTCTAATCTGGTGTTGCTGTGCTTTAAATGTGTCTTAATTACAGTGTATGCAGTTATGTACAAAGTCCTTACATTAGAATACTATGCTTATTACTATTTTATATTCTGAATTTTCACATTACATTTATTGAACAAAAGGTATACATTTAAATGTCCGTTCTCCCCCCCCCCCCTTTATTTTGTGTACGAGAAAATATACATGACATCTTTGTCTAAACTATCGGGTGCAGTCCAGCTGATCAATATGTGTTGGAACCTCTGTAAAGTGAAAGCTCTCCGCTACGTTCACATCTCCACAGTCTATTACCTCATAATATTTTAGGCGAACTCCCAAAAAATTCTCAACAACTCACAACTGAACTACGCAGAATATACTATTTCTTGGATACCAAGAAGAAAAGAAAACTCTTTATTCACGCAAGTTAAATTTAGAAAGTGAAGAGAGAAAAAAAAAAAGAATAATTCAAGAACAACACTTGGGGTCCTTTTGTGTAGTCCACTACAAGAAATAAGGAATTATACACAACTTTTTAACCTGGAAAGAGACATACTGAAATAGTGACGTACTAGTCGGCTCACTTCAGCCGTCATCCTCATTTTGTTGACATGTGAGGGAAGATTACAGCATGCAATATTGTAATCCAGGAGTGCAGGGACAATTTCTTGGGTGAGGGTGCTGTACATACAAAATCAGTAACATACATTACCATAATGTCAACCTGTATAAATGCGGTGGGGGAACGGAGGGGGGGGGGGGGGCTCGGGGATCTGCAGTACACTCCTCCCCCACACATCCGTAATTTCAGCCCTATGGTGTAATTGCATGAAAATGACCATTTATTTGACGGGTTCAATGCAATGGATCGCATTGCCCTTCAGCATTGAAGGAGTAAAAAGGTTAGGATAATAGTTATGCAAACACCACAGACCAATAGACGATCATCTGCGCATACTGTACGTCAGGAACTTACAGTACTTGCAATTCTGGTATTTATAAAAACCAGGTGCACGATCTCGCGGGTCCATCAAAAATAACAGAAATGACTTTCCGAAATAAAACAAAAACTTGAATGAAATGTATTTTGTGGCTGAACTAGGCTATAAATTGTCAAGCTTATGGTCGCAAAATTAGTTGGTTAACTATCCTTATAGAGGTACAGAAAATGTGGCCTGTTTGTGGTCACTCAGAACAACAATGGGTCTTTCTGGGTTGACAATGGAATATTATAGTATATTTAAACCATTCAGTCTGTCTGCACAGATTGTCAGTGGACAATCATGAAAAGGAAAATACAGCTCAACCCCGTTACAACGCGATCCGTTACATCGCGAATCAGTTTATAACGCGATGCAAGCGTAGCTCCCAATTTTCGTATTTATGAATAATTTACAACACAATTATTGGTATCTTAAATACTTTATTGTACAATGCATATAATTGTACATTATTTCTAACGCGATCCGCTTGTAACGCGATGCGATTCTTTGGACCCCAAGAACAGCGTTATATGGGGGTTGAGCTGTATTTATATTATATACATAGACATTACTTACATTGCTGGGGAGGTGGAAATATATTCCTTAAAGAATATGGCATGAAATGTACGCTGTGTGGTTATTTTGGATCTTCATCCAGTAGTGTGTGTTATTTTTTTTGTTTGTTTTTTTAATCCATGTAGGCAGATGTCCAAGTGGAACAGACTCGGCAACATTTCTATGAGCTGTCGCTTGAATATGTGTGTAAACTGCAGGAAATACAGGAGCGGAAAAAGTTTGAGTTTGTGGAACCTGTGAGTAAAGACAAACGTATATGGAGAATGAAAGACTCAAGAAGCAGTATCATCCATTCTTCTGCAGTAGCTCCCACTTGGATCCTGTGGTTGTGAAGTTTATGATTAAACTTTTGCAAACCAGAAAAATAAGAGCATGGACCAACATACTGTATGCAAGTATTTATTCTGGTCAAAACAATGAAGCACTTGGCAATGCATACTGACATTTTCAACTTAAGATGTCTTGCCTATTAAACCTTACAGAAATGTGCTGCAGATAAACTGTTAAAGTGAATCACTATCACTTTGGTAGGAAATTTGAAAGAAGTGGATCAGAGCGCCTAAAGAGTTATGGGATGAAAAAGTACAGGCTTTTCAAATATACACAGGATGCAATATTTATAAGGCAGTACCAAATTGCGAGGCATCTTACAGCCCATTCAAGTGAATGGACCATAAGGTCCCTTACACAGCTTAATAACAGTAAATATGGTCCTTTGTATGCAGTCCAATTGCGTCAATCATGAGTAGTGGCTGGCATTAGGTTGTACACATTTTGAGGTAGGGTTGTATAGTCCTTGGGGAATTCTACTATGTATAATTTTTCTGTGTATGTGGGCAGCACTTTGCAAATACACGCGAGATTACTATTGTCACTGTAGCGCATAGCAAGAATGTTTTTTCCTTTAGTTTACTTGGTATAGTGTTTATACCAGCTTAGTTATATGGCCCCTATTCTGTATTGTGGGATAACACACATTTACTGGGGTTCTCTGAGGCATAGCTGCTATGGTCCACACTTGACTCTAATTACAGAGATCATTTCCTTTTAAAATTGTTGATGGTGAGCACCTTTACTAATCATAGCCACCAGGCGGCAGCAAATTCTGAGCACGTGCACGATTACCTATATAATTCTTTCTGGGAGTCTAAAATGGCTGCTGGTAAGGCTTTATTGCGGGTGAACAAGTCACCAGTGGTTATGTCATTGGAATACAAGTGGATTGACAGGGGCAGATCCACAGACATTGCAATTGGTTCGCCTTCAAGAAAGTGTGTTTGGCAATCGCAGTAGACTTCCATCAATTCTTAAAATATATGGTATTGGGCACTGAATGGAATAAAAAAAATCAGTGCCACTTCTAAATTGTTAACCGCACTTTATTTGGTGTACATTAAACAATGCTCTGTGTATCCATGAAATTGTGGGAACACTTGTTGCTCTGTGTGGTAGGTTTTTTTTTCGGAGCAGGTTTTAGACAAAAAAAACCTCCTTGAAATATGGACATGTAACGTCAAACTTTCCCAGAAGTGAGATGTATTTTCTTCTCCCCTTTAGATGCTGGCGTTCTTTCAAGGGATTTTTACATTCTACCACCAGGGGTATGAACTTGCTAAGGATTTTAACCACTACAAACTGGAGTTACAAATCAACATTCAGAATGTAAGTGTAATTGCGGCTTGCACTGGGAAATACATTACGAGACATGTTAACACCTTTTCAAAGTGGGTTTTTGTTTTGAACGTAGTTCTGTTTTGGTTGCTAATTCTGAATAGTGAAGATGTCTGCTAGCTTCAATGTTCAGCTGATTATACTAAAATAATGAATGCTTATATACTCCGTTATTTCTTATCACAATACGGTGTATTAACTGCCGTTCATAGTAGACTGTGGGTTGAATGACATCTTTGAAAAGGGGGGCAATTTAGTGATAATTACAAATCTACTTCAAGAATACTCGATATCCCCCCACCCTCCTTCGCCCAGCTGTCATCAGAGCCCCCTGCTTGGCTCACCAATTCCCCCTTCCAAGTTCACGGACCATCACCAGCTCCCAAACCCCCTTGTCCGCCTCCCTGCCCCCTCCCCCCACTAATACTGTGACTAATTAGACTGTAAGCTCCTCGGGGGAGGGACTCCTCTTCCTTAATGTTACTTTTATGTCTAAAGCACTTATTTCCATGATCTGTTATTTATATTATCTGTTTATTTGATTACCACATGTATTACTACTGTGAAGCGCTATGTACATTAATGGCGCTATATAAATAAAGACATACACTACAATACAATACCACTGGGCTGTTTGACCCCCTGCAAGTGCCAGCCTGACAGTTTAAAGTAGGAAACCCTCTATAAATCTCCCTATGATTTTCATCTGTGCTCTCCCCTTTGCCCCCAATGATTTCCCCATGATTTCCCTCTGTTCTCCCTCTGTTATTTCCCATGATTGCCTACTGTGGCACCCCTGTGTTTGTGACTGTGGGACCGGTGGGCTTGCACAAATATCACACACACCACCACATTTGCTACACACAGCCTGTTTGGGGAAATTTGGATGCAATCAGCTGTTTTATCTTTATAGATCTATTCATAATAATAGTCCAAAGGTTGCGTGATGAATCATGCCATAAATATCACAAGGAGTGACCTCTGCTGCTGCACATGGTGCATGCCAACACCCAGTGCCGCCTACAGCTCTGTGTCCTCAGCCGTACAAGTTGGGGGAAGGGGGGGGGGAGAGTGGGGGCGGCATTTCAGGCCGCTCATTATAGTGCGGGATTAAAATGTTCCAAGGTACTGGATTAAAGGCACAATATGACGCAGTTGTGATACATGGCGTATCTGCAAGAACTCAGAGCCAGTTACAGCTAGAACACATTAAGACGCAGTGAATGTAAAACACATCACTTTTTCTTGTTGCGTAAGAAGCTTTGTGAAATTTTGGTTCTAACTTAAATTTTTTATTTATTTCGTCATTGTTCTTTCGTGTGTGTGTGTGTGTGTGTGTGTGTGTGTGTGTGTCTGTGTCGGTCTTCTTTCTCGTACCAATACCCCCACACTGCTGGAACAATTTACAGGAGTCCCTCAAATCTACTTCCTGCCTAAGTTCCTTAGACAGATTTCCTGGGGTTCAGGACCCCCACTCTCTTCCCCTGGCCATACACATTTCTCCCCCCCATAATACACATACAATACCCCCCCCCCACATGCAGACACCACTGCACCCCCTCCAAATGCAGACGCTACTACCCCCTAGATACACACACCACCATTACTTCCCCCCCCCTGATACACACACCATTACTACTCCCTCCTCCCCAGATACACACACCACCACTACCCCCCCACCCTCCCTAGATACAATTGCCACTTACCTTCTCGTTGTTGCCGCTGGGCCCCGGCTCTCCCCAGCTGCTTCCTGCCTTTTTCCCGTCATAAGCTGGGCCTGACTTTAGTGTCCGCCCAGCTTCTGGCGCGCACCTGGCGCAGGAGAAAGGCCCGGCGTGGGAAGAGGCAGACAGCATCTAGAGAGAGCCGGCCCCCCGATGGTGGGAGCTGGACGCAGAAGTTGGGCCTGACCTCTGGCTGTGCTCAACTTGGAGGGCTGGCTGGCCAGGCCCCGCGCAGCCTCCGGGCCCGGGACTCTTGTCCCTGTTCTTTCACCCCTGTCGACGGCCCTGTTGTCAACTTTACATTGTGGCCAGGGCACACTTGAAAATGAGAAGTAACTCTCAACATGTCCTGTCCTGACTTGATTACTGTAGAATATGAAGGAGAGAAGGAACCCAATATAGCACTCAGGTTCACACTCTGGTGGTGAGTGAATGATTTAAAAACATAATCTTTATTAATCAACAAATATAAAATATTGGTCGAACGACGTACTAAGGGTGGGTTGATCCTAAATAAAGAACATCATAATGGCTCTGGATCAAAATAATTAGTGTGTGCCAGATGATTTTAATAAACCACTGGTACTGAGTTCACACAGTATTCCTGATGCGGACCTGTGTGGTAGGTGATTATTCCAGGTGTGTCCGGGTAAGTACTGAGATAGCAGGTCACAGAGGTATAATATATAAGGTACTTGATGGTAAGCGTGACCTAACTGATAGACATAAAAAACAAATACATTATGTATATCAGTGGTAGTATAGTGCAATCAGCTAAGCTCCTCAATGGAGAAGTGTGTGTGCCCCTATCAGTGTCAGAATGACCTAAGGTTAACCCTCTGCGTACTATACTTCAGGGGTGTGTGGACCTATATACCAGCGTGGTAGGAGTCAGAGGTAAATATCCTGACTAAGGTCATAAGGGTCAGTAACCACAATCTGGGAGACACTGTTGATGGGGGGCAGGCTGGTGACTCACAATAAACAGAGTGATTTTTATTGAAGCTGAAGGAACCTCACGGATGGTATGCAGCACCCCAACACTGCAGGGCAGCTGCAGTGTGCTGAAGGTACGTTCCCTCAGTACTGTTATGCCGGAACACTATCCCTATAAACACCTTCAGGAGGCTAAGAGTGACCGTCGGGGCACTTTTGTCCTGTATTAAAATTCTTTCTGACTTGATTACTGCAACTTTTTCCTTGTTGGCATTCCCCTCATCTGCGAAACCCAACTCCAATCCATCCAAATGGTGATGCCAGACTTATCTACCTCACTCACTGCTCCACTCACTACGCAAATCCCTAGCTCTGACTTACAGAGCTCTCAATGATGCTGCCCCAACATACATCTCAGCCCTCACCCAAATATATCCCTAAATGCCCCCTATCTTCTGCCCATGATATCCACATCTCTTCCCACCTTACTACCTCCTCTCCCTCCCATCTACAAGACCTCTCCTGTGCTGCACCTTCTCTCTGGAATTTCCTACCACGCACCATCAAACTTTCCCCCAACCATTCAGACATTTAAAAACTCCCTCCATTTAAAGGCTTCCTGAAAGAGGTGAGTTATCTGGCATACCTCTAACATCCGCCCCCTTACCCACAGCCCTATTGGTACCATCTGTGCGGCTGAACCACATTCCAACCCGAGGCATATTCCATCCCAAAACGAGCAGCCACTTAACCTTTTGTTTCAACATTGTCTCTCTTTCCCTCTAGATCTCAGGAGCAGGGCCCTCATTACCTTTTGTATCCATTTGCACTTGTTTGTCCTTACTTGTAGGTCATTCTGTTGATAGAATTGATGTCACTGTGTACCCCCCATTGTACCACACTGCAGAATATGTTGGCGCTTTACAAATCGACCATAATAATAATTATAACCGAATGATGCTGGGAATAGAGCGCCTTCCAATCCTCTGCTGACATAGACAGAAATAGAGAAAGAGAGATTCCTTCTATGTATCTATCTTATATCTATCTTATCTATCAATCTGAAGTTAGACATAACTTCACACACCATACCAATATCATAGACCTGTAAAAAAAAATATATATTTATATTGTTCCCTGCTTTTATTCTTGGGCGCCTTTGCTCATTTGCGGGAAAATTAGGAAATGGCTTAACTCTTTTTTAAGGATGAGAATGGGGGGCGGGCGCGAGAATTCCTCCACCTCACAGCTGACAATGGGATAGGTTCTAAAATGTGTTAGTTTTCCGTTGTGTATTGAAACCTAATCACACCTTAGATCTTTTATGTGCACAACATAATGTAGCCCCCTTTCCCTATACCTAAGGGAAACTACGTGTGCTGCTGTATCTGTTTGCTCACAGGAAGCTTATGGAAAACAAAATACCCGGGCGCTACCTGTATGTATAATAAGTACGGGATATAGGTATAATAACAACCTTAGAAGTTGGTAAGGTAGCCCTCCGCTTCTTTTTCTCCTCCTGTGACTCAAACAACCCCAAAAAAGGATCTACCCAGGATCCTTAATAATAGAGGAAATAAGAGAAAGAGATGGGGGAGCACAGGTGGAAGGGTGAAATGTAATACAGTATGGTTCAGGTGTGTTAGACTCTGAAGCAATAAAGGTGGGGTTTTAGAAGTGTGTAATAATTCTTAACACTCACACGGCCTTGTGCAAATGCTGTCGCATCAAGTTATCTTTAGGTCTTCTCTCTGTCTTGTAAATTCGTTCTCCACTTTGCGTCTGCGCTCTTCTTCTCTTCTTCTTTGGTGTGGTATCACCCTCGGGATAAATGAATAAACATATAAGCAGAAAGCATTCACAATATTATGATGTTTCAAGGGATACAAACAGGGTTAGAATATACTACAAACACTCACACGGGCATGTGTGAGTGCACTCTTTGGGGTGGCTTCTTTGGACTCCAGGAGACAGTCCCGCTTCTCCAATAGAGTTTTAAAAGGTCTATGATCAAAACACAAATATGTGTCAAGTGATGGGAAATAAATAACAGGGTATTGCTACTCACACGGCCAAGTGTGAGTACACATTTGGAATGGTATCTTTTATTGATCCTCCTGTAGTCCCCGGATCGGAATTCAAAGCGGGGTGGGGTGGTGATTTCTCACTCCAGAGTGATAAATGAAGGTTTATAACCCAGAAGGTAAAAGCCAAAGAATTTATTCAAACAAATCTAAAAAAATCAAAAAACAACACCGCTAACTCAACAAGTGAGCTGCGCTGTGGCAATAGTAAAAAGCCAGTCTTTAGGGAATATAGTGCAGGACTCGTGGTATTGCAGCAACCTCCCTCCGCGTCCGGATGTAGCGCTGCGCTTCCCGTGTCCCACTCCCGACGGTGGCTACAAAGGTTCAAAACGTCTGGGGGATTTTGAGCTACGCGTTTCGCCCTACATCCGGACGCAGAGGGAGGTTGCTGCAATACCACGTGTCCTGCACTATATTCCCTAAAGACTGGCTTTTTACTATTGCCACAGCGCAGCTCACTTGTTGAGTTAGCGGTGTTGTTTTTTGATTTTTTTAGATTTGTTTGAATAAATTCTTTGGCTTTTACCTTCTGGGTTATAAACCTTCATTTATCACTCTGGAGTGAGAAATCACCACCCCACCCCGCTTTGAATTCCGATCCGGGGACTACAGGAGGAGCAACAAAGATACCATTCCAAGTGTGTACTCACACTTGGCCGTGTGAGTAGCAATACCCTGTTATTTATTTCCCATCACTTGACACATATTTGTGTTTTGATCATAGACCTTTTAAAACTCTATTGGAGAAGCGGGACTGTCTCCTGGAGTCCAAAGAAGCCACCCCAAAGAGTGCACTCACACATGCCCGTGTGAGTGTTTGTATATTCTAACCCTGTTTGTATCCCTTGAAACATCATAATATTGTGAATGCTTTCTGCTTATATGTTTATTCATTTGTCCCGAGGGTGATACCACACCAAAGAAGAAGGAGAAGAAGAGCGCAGACGCAAAGTGGAGAACGAATTTACAAGACAGAGAGGAGAAGACCTAAAGATACCTTGATGCGACAGCATTTGCACAAGGCCGTGTGAGTGTTAAGAATTATTACACACTTCTAAAACCCCACCTTTATTGCTTCAGAGTCTAACACACCTGAACCATACTGTATTACATTTCACCCTTCCACCTGTGCTCCCCCATCTCTTTCTCTTGTTTGCTCACAGGAAGCCTAAGCATCCGCCGCTGGGAGCCTGGGGTGAGCTCTATCTCTTTATCAGCGCAGCGCCTTCACCTATGAGAGATCCCAGCGTGGGCGGGATAACCCCTCACAGGAACCAATACACAGTAATGAATAATACACGCACAATGTATATAACTAGTCTGTACTGTACACACACTAACATAAACAACCACATAGAATAACAGTACTCCTGTACCCACAGTGTACACCCAATGACCCAACCGTGGAGGTTCCCTCAAAGTACTGAAGGTGCAGTGGCACCAATACGCCTGGTGTCCTTCCCAGCAAGTCCCACCCAAATGTGAGGTTGCTGTGAACCGCTGGTGCACGTGTGTACCCTCATGGGCACTCCTGTACCGAGGTGCATCTATCGGATAAGGAAGTCAGGTCCCACGCCGCGGTGCCTCCGACACTAATCCCCTCACTACTTAGGGTCCTGATCCTCCTCACGAGGTGAGCTCCAGCAGGAGGGTCTCACCCGAATGTCTCAGGATCCTGTGTCCTGGTCCCAGACCGCAGAGCAACGCGTGGTCGTCCGGTCACTGGTGTAACAGCACTACTATACACTAAGGGGAAGTGTCTCTATCTGGGGCCTACCCTGCAACACTCCGCTGGGATGACTCAGGCTTAGGCTTGCCCCTTAGACCCTAAGGCTAGTCAGAACCAACGCTAACACCACCCTTACTCCTATTACTAGTTTTAAATACCTGGGCATATGGTTTGACTCCCACTTAACATTCGGAATGCACATTGATACCCTGACATCCAAAACCTATGCCAAACTAGGTGTACTTCACAGGAACAAATCCTCCCTAAGCCTGCTGGTTAGAAAGTGTATCGCACAGCAGATGCTAATGCCAATTATAGACTATGGAGACATAGTATATGGCTCGGCTCCTCAAACCCACCTTGGCAAACTTGACACCCTCTACAATTCAATTTGTCGTTTTGTTCTCCAATGCAACTATAACACACTTCACTGAGAAATGCTCAAAGAACTAGATTGGTCATCACTCGAGTCTAGGCGCAAAGTTCACCTTTCCTGTCTTACCTTCAAATACTTTCTGGGCAAGCTACCCATCTACCTGAACAAGCTCCTCACCCCTACCACATGCAGCACTTATCATCTGAGATCTGACTCCAAAAGACTGTTCGTGGTCCCAAGGTTAAGCAAAGTATCCGGACGTTCCTCCTTCTCCTTCCGTGCACCCCAAAACTGTAACAACCTACCAGAGACTCTCACATCCACCACCAGTTTAACTTCTTTCAAATCTAAGGCTGTCTCACACTTTAATCTGGTCTGTAACTGTTACATACGCCTATAATATATATTTTCTTTAACTGTGCACGCAATGTCTTGTATATAATGTATAACCCTGTTCATTTATGTAACTGTACTTGTAACCATGTATTATTTGTCATATTAACTATGCCCAGGACATACTTGAAAACGAGAGGTAACTCTCAGTGTATTACTTCCTGGTAAAACATTTTATAAATAAATAGTCCAGGGACACTACCTGCTATCTTCTCGCCTTCCGGACGACTGCCTCACAGGCTTTTCGCGCACAGAGGATATCCCCTTCCTCCTGCCTGGGTGACTCCTATTTGTTGGGCTCTCCAATGTGGTATTCCCTACCTCCAGAGGATCCTGAGACTTGTAGTCCCGCGCAGCGTCTTACGGAGCTGTCTTAATATGGCCGCCGCACACTGCGCATGCGCGCCTGCCCAAGATGGCCACCCCTGCACTCCCGATGATGCGTGGAGCTCTGGCGGCAACCCAGCAGCTCCCTCTCACAGGAGGTATGGAGGGGGACTCTGCTACAATAATTTATCATTTATTTGATAAACGTTGAGTTTTAGTGTGAGAAGTGGTATAATGCACTAATGATGCATTAATTTCCATTCAATTGCTCTGGCAGAAACGGAGTTAAGAATATTTTGATATTCTATTTGAATACTATAGTATAACTTGTTCATTTATGGCACAGCAATAATGTTCCGCCCTCTTTCTGGAGAGAAGGATTTGTTATAATTGTGACTAGACACTGCCACCTTGAGGCAGTTTGACAAAATGCAGCTTATTCAGCAAGGTTATATTTCATGTTCAAGTTCTTGTGCCACATTCAGCTAGTTGAGCAAACAGGAATGTTGATCATTAGCAAAAATCCCGATAAAATGAACCTCATTAAATGCACAAACACAGTTAAAATTCCACATGGTTTAATTTAATATATTCTGCTGTTTTTTCAAGATTCTTCTTCGATAAGCGGGATCTTGAGTAGCTAATCACAACCAATACTGAATGTAGTTTTAGGATAGATTGGCTCATTGATAAGATGCATAGCTGGGAAGTACCTGCTAGTTTTAGAGGAGAACTACTGTATTCTCCACCAAAGCTCAAATGAACAACCAAGAATGATTTTATTCTGAGGTGTACAGGTTGCTGGTATCCAGCTGTTCTTTCCCGTTTCTAATAGATGCTCAGGGAACTTCTTCTTATAGAGTAGTTTGACACCTAAACATCCCCTGATGAGCCCACAATTTTAGGCTTGTTTACCATGAACATGATTTGCTATTTTAGGCTAAAAACAAGTCGTGCTTGGTCATTCACTAAAAATAAACTTGGTTTAACCCTTTTCCTATGGTGGAGGCTAACGGTGTTGCATTCTTTACTTATTTTGATGCGAGGAAGGTTTAAATGGAGTTTTTACAATGGTTTGCTGGCCTTTTTGGCCGTGAAAAGGTTACGAGGTGCACTTAATGCAACAACCCCCCCACCCAAACTCTAAGTTTAACAACTATGATCGTATCTTGCCCCTTAAGCATTTTCTGCTCTTGATTTTCTTTATACAATTTTTTTTTTTTTTATATCCTGTTTTTCTCCATTTCTAGCACCTGGCGTTAACATGACGACCTTCGCACTGCAGCGGGCTCTGGGGAGATCTAAAACGCGAACTTAAAAAATAAAAAAACATGTATTACCAGGGTGGAAACCGGGTTGTCTCCATAGCTGAAAGATGCTATTTCCAGCTCTGGGAAGCCCCAGCTCCCAACATACTTACTAGTAAAAGTAGTGCGCTCTGTCCCCTCCAGTGGAAACAAAATGGTGGTTGAAATCTCCCTGTGTTGCGGGGGCTGAAAGAAGGCGCAATGTCATCCATTGTGACTTTCTATTAGTCATGTAATACGGGGCCTTTATATACCAGGTACTACTTTTACTGGTAAGTATCTCTGGAACTGTGGGGTCCCTGAAGCTAAAATGAATGGGATTCAGATCCGGGGACTCCCTGCTTCCGTCCTGGTGCATAAAAAGGGGGGAGCAGCAGGGAGAAATGATGCTTGGGGAGGGTGTGTGTGTGTGTGTGTGTGTGTGTGTGTGTGCACGTGCGCTAGGGGGAGAAGGAGCGTAAGGAGGAGAGTGAGGTGGGAGAGAGACGGGGAGGAGGGGGAGTGATACGGGGGTGGGGGGCAAGAGACAGGGGGTGAGGATTGGGGTTTCAAAATCGAATTCTGGGGTTCCCTAACCAAAAAAAGTTGAAAACCACTGCAATAGAATATCATTCTACTCATGCAGCAGGATAGAGGCTTTCTAAGCATTACAGATGTTTACTTTTTCTTATGCGACGAATCTGACATTGAATTAATCCATTCTTCTTTTTATTGTATTAAAGACACGGAATCGCTTTGAAGGAACGAGGTCAGAGGTTGAAGAACTCAAGAACAAAATCCGCCAAGACCCACAGGAACACAAAAGAGCCAGCCCGTTTACAATGGAAGGATATCTCTATGTGCAGGAGAAACGTAAGACCCACTTCTGTCCAATCTCATCCTGCTGTCTGAATATTATTCATTCCGGAGCGGGAAGAAGAATGTCTTCCCATAAAATAGAATGATGTAGTTGTGTACACGGGGAACAAACCCATGTGACCTTCCCCAAGTAACATCTGTAATAGTGGGTATGTCCACTTGGCGCAACACAGCCAACCCCCCCCCCCTTTTTTTTTTGTTACAGATAATATATATTTTATATTTATATAATTAATATTTTTATCTTTGCTCATTTATTCAGGTTTTTTCCCCCCACCTTATGTGAAAACATTCTAATAATTATAGGCAGTCATAAAATGTTGTCCACAGTTTCTAACTGCTTTTCTATTTCTTTTGTTTTCCACCGTTTTTTATTTTTTTCCTTCTGAAAACATAGAGAAACGAAACAGATTGTAGAGTTTGCTTCCACTTACTTTGATCTCTGCAGTTTTTCAAGGAAAGACTGTACCAGGTGTACAGTATGTCAGCAATTTCTCAAGGTGACATTATTCCTGTTATTTTGGCAAATACAGCAACTGTAGAGAAATTTGCTGACCTCAATATAATGTTAAAGCGGCAAAATGTGAAAAATGCTGTGGGGTTTTTTTTTTCTTCAAATAGATCAATTCTGTAGTATTATATAATACTGTCTGCATTTTTTTTAACTCCTAATGCCATTTTTTTTTTAATGTACTGAGAATCCTTTGATTGCTACAGCAGCTATTTGGGAAGTCATTGTCACGGGGACCAGGTCAATTACACCAGGGATTAGTACACTAGACAGATCTGCAGAGTTCAACATAAGTGAATGTATTGGAAAAAATGTCCACAAACCTCCAGTACATAAAACACACTCGCCCAGCTGGAGGTAATTGGGGGAACGTCCTGAAGCCCTAGGTTCAGGGACCTCCATCTGGAAGCTTGCCCCCCAATACACGTGCCCAACTTGCCCTTGGTAGTATGGGCAGCACTGCCTTGCTCTCTGCTAGCTAGCAGTTTTAAATTCCCGCTGTTGCTTCTTTCCAAACAGCTCAGGCTGCACATACAGACTGCAGCTCCACTGGATGCTCCAGAGCCCTGTTCTGGGTCTCCGTGGTTCCTTCTGCTGCCTCCTTGTCAGCTCTTTCAGCTCTGTCAGCACACAGCCTTCACAAAGGCTATCAGGTCCAGAATGCCGCTCTTGAGGCTGGGGAAAAAGGAGTATTTTCACCCCTGTCCCAATCGGAGAGATGCCAGCTAGTCTGGGTAGGAACATTAGTCCTGGTCTCTGCACATAGCCCCAGACCTGGTTGATGAGATTACTGGGGTTGAAGGTGGGCCAGGAAGCCCAAAATGGTATGCCCAAATATTGTCATTCATATTCTTGCAGAACAAGTCTACTCAGCAGGTGGTCGACCTCTTCCTCAACAGTGGGCCTAATCCCATCAGTGTCCAGGCCTACAATACCAAACTCTGATGTGATTACAGCTCCTTTTGCAAGAGAGAGTTAACCCCTGCATGTTCACCCTCTTAAACAGAGATGTACATCACTGTTTTACATACTTTAGGAATAATATATATAGAACTGGTACAATAAATTGTACATACATAAATAAATCCATCATGTAAAATGTCCTTATTTCTCTTTCTTCGATTAACCCAGCACCATAGTACACAGCACTCTGGTCTCTTCACATAAAAAGAAACATTTGGTTTGAAGATAAATATTCACTCATTATGATGTTAAACCTTTTGTCTTTCATCTCGGTGTTATACCATCTTTCTGGTGTAATCCCTCTATCCTCCTCCTGGTGTAATCCTTCTGTTCTGTCACTCATGGCTACCCCTGCTAGATATTTATCCAGATAATATCCCTTAGTCAGCTCTTGCTATCTAATTCTATTACCCGATAAGGTCCTTCAGTTTCAAACTGACGTCACATCTGATAAGGAACTTCCCACGCCTCCATACAGAGAATAACCTAATATGGCATGTCTTCTCGGAAAGATCCAACCTAATGGCATTGCCTCTTCTGGTTGCATCAGCTCTAACCACGTCACTCAAATGTCACCCGCAGAGCTTCACTAAAGAGAACTTAGTACAGCTGCACTATAACTAAACGTAACTGAATCTGTCAGAAGATACCAATTTAAATATTAGAATATCATATGCGATATAATATGAACTGTAAAGAGAACCGTTGCAAATATACTATATACTTGGCATTTTGTCTTCATACCGGATTCATACATATTACAATATAATAATATCACTGAACTGGATTTCTATCATATCATTGACAGGTATGGAGGATGGTGGGCTTAACCTTAAGCATAGCCAAATCTACCCCTACCGTCAGTCATGTCCACTTCTGCTTTTGAAACAGGCTTTGACACACACCTTTGCGAGCTCTCGCCTTTGGCAACAAAGGATCACCAACCGATCTGACTGTCTGACTATCTATCTCTCAAAGCTGTAACAATAATGTTACACTTAGTAATATAATGTTACATAGCTGCAGCATTTCACAGACTGCAGCACAAAATTAGAAGGGGCCATTATGTTAGGCACAGTAAAGGTTTTTACAGATTTATAACAGGAGCACCAAACAATTGCCAGCCTAGATGAGAATGTAGAATGATACATTGTCACATGCTTTACATATTCAAATAAGAAGAAAACAGAAATGTAGTATTTCTGCTTTAAGGCTAACTGTAACATATGCTTTTGATACCAACTTGGGCAAAAATGTTATAGCAAAACATTGTTTTGTTTTCCAATGTAAATATTGTCAAAATAAGATGTTGTATGAAGGGCTATACATTTGTAGATTAATAGTACGTCCATATAAAAGCAGTAGAAACTATTCTGACGTCCTTTTACAAGTGTGGTTCTATACTTTGATCACATCACACTGCTTTGGCATTTTTACATTCTTAAATTACATATCCCACTGTATACATATCTAGTCATATTCTGTAAACAATAACATATTTGTTATTTGTGCAGGGACTCCTCTTTCTTAAAGCTGCAGTTCAGTCAATATCCTGCATGTGTGTTTTTTTTAATAAATCGGTTCTGTAGTAAGAAAAAATACTTTTAGCATTTTTTGTTTTAAAAACAACAACTTTGAAAGACCAATTTTCTTGTATTCTATTTTAACAAGCATTTGCTAAGGCACTGCCCCTTCATGTCCTGTCACAAGCCCTGGCACACCCCTTTGTCAGCCCTGCCCTCCCTCTAGCACATGTCAGTGCAGGAGTGCTCATGAATATTCATGAGCTTCCACTGAAAGACGGAAGCAAATAAAAACATATGCCAGCTCTAATTATGTCACCAAATTTCGCCGATCAATACATGGAGAACAAATTGACCTGCAGCTATGCAGTTCTTTGGGTAAGTAGAGATTGCCCACATGAAACTATTGAAGTAAAAAAATAAATTAAAAAAAAAAAACTGAACTGCAGCTTTAATGTTACTTTTATGTCTGAAGCACTAATCCCATTACCTGTTATTTATATTATCTGTTATTTATTTGATTACCCTGTGTATTACTACCGTGAATTGCTATGTACATTAATGGCGCTATATAAATAAAGATATACAATACAATAGCATGATATAGATTAAATCCCCTTTTGGTTAATTTGATGTCCGTTACAATTGTGCAGTAAATGTCAATGGACATGTACATTCCTGGCAGCTGAAGACAACATAGCAAGTTTAATATTTAACATAATTTACAGTGTTTAATGTTTATTTGATTTTTTTTTTTTTTTTTTAGAAGTCTACTCCTAACATATCTACCTGGGTTAATTTACTCTTTTTTTAAAATTTTTATTTAAGGACCTGCACCCTTTGGCTCAAGCTGGGTAAAACACTACTGCATGTACAAGAAGGAGTCAAAGACGTTTACAATGTTCCCCTATGAGCACAAATCAGGAGGCGGCAAAATTGTGAGTATACTCAAAATGGCAATGTGTGCGCAAAGGTTAAAACGTAATCCTCCCCTGCAAGAGGGGCTCTCTGGATTATAATGTGTATTCTCTTCCTAATCTGCTTGATTAATACGCCCTGTTTTCAGTCTACCAGCCAGTAAAAGTTTTGCTTGAAAATAACGTATTTCCTAAAACTCAGGTTGCATATTTGTGCACTTGACCTGAGATTTTTTTTTTAGGTTGTTCTTGAGTGATCAGTCATAAACAAGCTTCCCTTAATAGAAAAGCTTCCCTATTGATTTCAAATGTATTGTTTGTTTTTCCTTGCTTGTATAAAGAGTATTTATTTGGCATCTCTGTCTAGACAAACGTGATGAGCAAACAAGCTGATTTTGCCTCTTTAGATACTGTAAGATGGGTTAGTGACACAGCTTGAGAGAAGCCGGGATGTAAAGCATTTACTGAAGCCATTTACCATTATAAATGCTAATAATTGTTACGCATCTCTGCAGATGCAATCAATAATTGTGAAGTGAATAACCTTCCTTATAACATACGCTATGCTTAAAGGTAACATTGGTAGAACCAACAAATATTGATGCCAAACGAATAAGGAGTTTGCATTTATTTATATTGACAGTTATACATGAATAATAATGTTAAGTAGGTTTCACCACATATTTACTGAGCGGTGCTATTGCATTGTTCCGCTGAATGTTCCAGAAGGGGGTCTTCCTGTGCTGTAAGGGTTCTTGGGGGGGTGGGAGGGAATAGCACCACTTAGTAAAAATGCCTCCAAATGTTTACACGTTTTGTGTTTTGTATGAGAATTAGACAAGTGCAATTGTTTTCCCCAAGGCTTGGTTATAGGTTCATGGGAAACAAAATCTAGTGTCTGTTCGTCGACTGACCTGCTAGTAAGTTTTTCCGAGGAGCACATGAAGCTCCTCCCCCTCCCCCCCATATGCATGTTTGTTTACATTTGAAATTGAAAAATATATGTATCAGTCTTATTGATAATTCATTGTCTTTTCTTTTTGATAGGGTGAAGGAGAGAACTTTATACTCAAATATTGCACTAAAAGGAGTACAGACACGGTAGACAGGAGATTCTGTTTTGACGTTGAAGCTGTGGAGAGGTAATTTACATGATTACTTCATGTGATTTAATTTTCTATATTTAACAGAGTATTAAATTATTGTATTAATTACAAAATGTAGAAATACATAACATGCACATCGCTGTTCTTAAAACCGAAATCCAGCCATTGTATTTGTACAGTGGGAACTAGGAGCAGAACTGTGCTATTCTCCATTCTAGATACCTCCTCAGTTCTTGAGGTATTTATTAGTGAATTTACCCGTGTTACTTAGGGTTGCAAAGTGTCCAATATTAAACCAGACTGTCCTGTATTAGGACACTGTCCAGTAAAACATTAGAGGTAATACTGGGCAATAATGTGTCTACCGGTATTAACTCTCTGGACATAGTGATCTGACAGGCATAGAGGGGCGAGGAATTTGCCCAAGCAGGGGGCTGGGCAGCTTCCTCCATTCTGATTGGCTGCATTACCCAGCAGCAGCCAATCAGGAGGAGGTGTGAGGAGCTTGGGGGTATGGCCAAAGAGGAGGAAGCGGCATGGAGAGGTGAGAGGGAGGGGTGTGTGCGTCTCAAGAACCCAGCACCTTTCACCATTGTGTCAAGTATTTTTGGAGAAGCCATCTGGTAATGTTACTTTCTGGTGTTTTTATTTATTTATTTTCTTTAGGGGATTTAAATGACCATCAAATAAGAATCCACAACTAATGACTTTGTGGTTTCCCATTGGCCTGTGGTAACCCCAAGATTTGGTGCCTATTTTCTCCTCTTATCCTGTAAAAGGTTTCCTAACAAGGAGCGCTCTTACAATCCGTGTACCCTTCATTCATGCACATAATCAATGCTAGTCCATAACAACTTGAGTCCTGCTCTCTAGACTTCTCTTCAGATAAAGATATCTCCATGTACTGTACATCTTCTTTATTTTTTATAATTATTTTTGACGGTTGGATGGCCCCTCACTACATATTACATATACGCTCATATAAACTTTGATTTTTGTATTTTTTAGGTGTGCAGCAGCTTTTTGTCTTTGCTATCATATTATTAATTTACATTGCCTGCTTTCATAAGTGGATTTGGTAAAAAGGATTCTAATATCATAAGTATGCCATACATGTAATGCTAAACCGTGACCAACTTGAACAGTATTTGCTTTAATTCTCACATATGCATCTACGAAAACGAGCACATATGTTTCTCTAAGCATAAGGCTACATTTCCTTCTGTTACATGTGTTAAGCATTTTAGTGCCTGTTGATGTTTATAGTACCTGGCACATAATGATATATGTTTTAAAAGAATGTAAAAGGGATTGTGACAAGTAAAAGTTTTACATTTTCATTGATACCTTAGAACTAATGATAGTGACAAAAGAGAATTATCATAAATGGAACCTTTTCAGGTTGGGCTAAATTTGTGAGTGGGGTATATCCAGGATCGTTATTGGGACCCCTGCTTTTTAACTTGTTTATTAATGACCTTGAGGTTGGCATAGAGAGCAAAGTCTCCATCTTTGCTGATGACACTAAATAGTGTAAGGTAGTAAAATGAGAGCTGGATGTAAATTCTCTCCAGAAGTATTTGGATAGACTGGAAACTTGGGTAGGTAAATGACAGATGAGGTTTAATACAGATGAATATAAGGTTATGCATTTGGGAAACAAGAATAAACAGACAACAGAAATTAAATGGGGTAAAATTAGGTAAATCCTTGATGGAGAAGGCATTAGGATTGCTTGTAGACAGCAGGCTTAGCAATAGTTCCCAATGTCAGGCCGTAGTTGCAAAGGCAAATAAGATCTGATCTTGCATGAAACAGGGTATAGATGAAAGGGAATTAAACATAATTATTAGAGCATTAGTAAGATCACACCTTGAATATGGAGCACAGTTGTGGGCATCCATTCATAAAAAAGACATGGAACTTGAATAAGTGCTGAGTAACGACCAAATTAATAAAGGGGATAGAAAATCTGACTTCTGAGGACAGGATAGCTAAATTAGATTTGTTTACATTAGAAAAGAGGCGTATAAGAGAGGATAGGATAACTATATACAAATATATTCCGGGTCAATACAAGGAGCTTTCAAAATAACTTATCCCAAGGGCAGTACAAACAACACAGGGTCATCCCTTAAGGTTGGAGGAAAGGAGATTTCACCAGCAACAAAGGAAAGGGCTCTTTACAGTAAGGGCTGTTACAATATGGAATTCATTACCCATGAAGACTGTGATGGCAGATACAATAGATATCTTAAAAAAAAAAAAAAAAAAAAAGATTGGACATCTTATTTTTAGCAAGGAAAGGTATACAGGGATTTACCAAATAAGTAAACCTGGGAAGGATGTTAATCCAGGGAGAAATCTGATTGCCAATTATTGGAGTCAGGAAGGAATTTATTTATTTTCTCCTTATGAGACATCATTGGATAATAAAAGTATGTTGTACAGACAGCACTACCGTACGTAAAGCTTTGATACAGATATATGTATGTTGTGGGTGTGCGGGAACAATGAACGGGAATGAGCGGGAATAAGTAAACTATAGAACACTCAAGGTGTTCCCAGCACTCAAAAAAAAAAAAAAAAACAAGAGAGCTAATAAAGCTTAAAAATAATATTATATATTCACAGAGAAAAAAAGACATGCTACAACATATGTAAATACAAAACAGGTGCTAAATGAAATGCAGGTTTAGAACCTGAAAGGTAGGAGGAAGAGGGAAGAGACACTGATTAAATTTAGTGGTGCAACCTCTTAAGTACAGAGGGGGAAGGTACAAGGTCTGAGCTCATGATTGGGCAGAACACAGGCCTCCTCCCACCTCCTCCCCTGTCACTCGAGAGCTGCTTACTGTGGAGAAAATCCCTGAATTGGTCCTGACACTGCCTGCACTGTTACTAGGGCGTACATGTCAGGGAGGGTAGACTGGTAGCCAAACCAGGTATGACTACACTGGCAAAACTATTACTTAAGGAAATATATGTGTAGATATTTATTCCAATAGGATACACATTTACACATGTATACCCTGGTTTATGAGAGTTATTGACACGATAGAGGTGGCTTCAATCAAATAAACAGAAATTTATTAGAATAGCAAAAAAATAGAACAATTAGACGTTGTACTAAATATACTTCCTTATAAGATTTTTACTTATTAGAGGCCTAACAAAACAATAAAATACATCCTATCTAACAATACATTGATTGTTAGGTCTTTCTGAGCTCTCCCTCCTGACTCTTCTAACTGACTGACTCTGTTTATATGTGTTTCTAAACCCATTGATCAACATGTAAGGGGATTCTGATTGGTTGAGGAAATATGCTCAAACTAAATTATGTGTGTGTTTCTTTGAAGTTGATGGGAATTCCTAGTAATACCTGATCCATCATATAATAATAATGAATGCTGGACAGGTCAACAAGTTCCCGGAGTTTGATCTCTGCTGGGAATGTGTATTTGTTTCCCTTGGGGTCTAAATGTTTATTCAAGAACACAAGTGGTGTTTGAAGTTCTTCAGAGCAAACAAAATAATGTTTATTACCAGGATGTGAAATAAACAAACCTTTTGTTGGTCAACTTTTCCTCACTTCTTGCATCTTAATGTAATATGTTCCAAGTGCAGCTAATATTGATATCAACTTAAAAGACCGTTTCTGATTCCTGCACAAAAGCAATTCTCTCGGGTAACACAGATATAACTTCATCTACTTATTTATTACATTAATTATCTCCATTTAAGGATGGATGGAAGAGGACCTCTGGAGTAGAGTTGTATGGGGAAAATACAATGCTATATTCTGCCATATACTGTATGTGACTTTTTTGGAATCTGGTACCTTTTAGGAATTCAAGACATGAGTCTGTGGCGTTTAGTGTGTAAACTTTTATGTATTGTTGTTTCAGGCCTGGAATTCTTGTTACTATGCAAGCCTTTTCAGAAGAAGATAAGGATGTGTGGATGGAAGTCTTGGATGGAAAAGAAGATGTAAGGACATTTAAAATATGTTTTTGTACATTATATAAGAATTGCAAAATGTGTAACCAGGATTATTTTATTTAGGTTATATTTTAGCATCTTCTTTTGTTGTCTAGTGACAGAAAAATCTAACGTTGTATATTAAACTCCTGACCAGTATGTCTTTCGTTTTATACATTCTTTGCAGCTCTGACAGTCAGATATCAGAAACTTGAATATTGCGTTTCTTGTATTTGACATAGATCTGTTTGCCAAAGTGACTTACACCACAACTCAAATAGTTGGTGGAGTGTTTCTTTTTAGGTAGCGCAATATTACAAGAAACTCCTTGTATTCTAGATATTATTTAGTACCAAATAGAATATCACTATTTGGCTAACTTGCCAAACTTCTGACTAATATGACAAAAATACAATAAAAAAAACGTTTCAAACCGTGTGAAATATTATGATTAGAAATATTTCTTCATGCATACTTGCCTAACTAGAATTAGTTAAACAATATGTTTTTAAGTACATACATTTGAATGAGTAAAATAATATTTGCTGTAGTGAATGGGTGACAAGGTGTTGTGACAGGGGTTGCTAATCCTGCCGACTACGCCAAATGTGTTGACCGGAAATACTTACTCAAAATGCTTGCTCGGATTGTTGATGTCACCCACTAGTACACACATGGTCACACCCACACCAATTGTTAGTAAAGTACTGTTTATTGAAATACTTTGCAGCGGACAGTATTAGGAGTCGTGATATCACCGAGAGGGAGAGGGGGGACGAGAGGGGCAACATACTCACAAAATCATTAACCTCTTTGAGTGCCAGCAACCTGACTAAAAAGAGGATGTATGCTGCTGCAGACAGAAGAAGAAAGTAAGCTGTCTGAAGCTCACAATAAAATATATACTGGACCATGCAAGCATAATTACAGCAACAATAGACATTTTTACTAAGACACCAAAATTCACCCATTATATACCTACAGTAGTGCTAACCCCTTACATGCCAAGCCATCAGAAACAAGACACACTTTCATTCGCCTTACTTTCCACTTGTTGGTTCTGAGGCCTAGTATGTTACTGAAAAAAAGAAACTGAACAAAAAAAACTTAACGAAATATTTGCACGTATGTATCATCAGAAACAGAATAGACTCCATTTTCCTTAAACAATCCTAGTTTGTGTTTGTTATAGTTACAAAAAATATTCAATAGGCAGCAGTTCTGCAATATCTTCTGTAACTTTTCTTTCACAACTGTCTGAAAATACCAGCTTATTGATTTCACATACATAGCCTGTTTGGAGTTTGCACTTTTAATTCCTTGTAGAGAAATGAATTGATTATATCACAACAGGTTAAACCGGTCCTGTATGTACCATTCTGTCCCTTCTTTATTCTCTAGTAGATTATTGATATTTAGTGGACCTTATGACTAATTTTTGCATCTTGTAGTTCCCTAGATACCTCCCATACCTGCTACTTTAACCATGGTCCCTATTCATTAGACTGTGACGTCAAAAGTTCCCAGTAAGAAAACCATAAGATCATATTGACTTGAAGGGGACTTGGTTTTTCCCCAAACAAGGGTTGTCAGCCTCACAACACATTGAATAGTGTGCTACTGCGCGTCCCCACCGCCTGTATCTATAGCTCAAGGATTTAAGTCACAAATTCAAGCAGTATTGGTAGGTGATACATGTTTGAGTGAGTGGAATTGAAGCAGCTGGTAAGACCTGTGAAACGGAGCTGAGTTATCTTCCCTGTCTCCATAGCATTCCTCTTCCAGAATATGTAAAATAATATATGAAGCGTAAAAGATAATGATGCCAACGGGACATCTTTGTTGCAAATGTAAATTTGGAATTCAATCCCCTCTTCACCCCGTATCAGTCAAACGTGGCAGGCCTACAGAACGTCTGCCTCCTGGCCACCATGGTTCCGAACAGGAGCCAAAATGAACTTGTTTGCCCTGGAGCAATAAAGTGACATATTGAAAGATGTAATCCTTTTCCCCAAACTCAAGGGCTGCAACTTAAATTCTTCAAACCAACTAAAGTGCTAGAAATATGTAAAGTTTCTTCTATATATTTTGTTTTCAATTTATTTAGCTTTGCCATATTGTAATGCTATTGATGAGGCATGTTTAACTCTTCATATAGATTTTTCTCCGCGCACTGAATTCTTAGCCATAGTAGAATGTTGTGAAAATTCCACGCATTGTTAATTCTGGGTACCGGTTTTCTCAATGCATGTTATTAGTCATTTTCTATTTAAAGCAGCCAAGAACGTGAAATCTTATGGGTGTTTTTTACCCTTAAATAAATCTGTTATGTAGTATTAGATATTGTGCCTTTTTCCCCCCAAACACTTAATGCCATTTTTAATAAGTTTTAAAGCATCCTTGGATTTCTATAGCAGGTTTTAGCCCACCTCCCCAGCAGTGCAAGATCTTTGCAACACTTTCCTATTTGTGATAATTTGTTGCCAATGTTTCCAACTGTAACAATAGGTAATGTTGCCTTCGTAATATAAGGTTACATTGTGGCTGCTCAGTTACACTGACTGTAGGATTGATTGAAACAGGCAGCCGTTATGTTAGGCACACAATCAGGATTTTTACAGATGTTTGCCATCTTAGGTAAGAATGTAGAATTATACATTGTCACATGCTTTATATATTAAAATAATAAAAAAAATAAAAAAGGAGTTAATGTAGTATTGCTGCTGTAATCATTTTGTAGAATATGTTGCTGAAAGTTGTGCACATTTCTTATCGTGGCTTTTGCACTTTCAGAGCATTATGTTTTATTCGCAATAGCGTTTTTTAATAACACCATTTTTTGTGTTTATATATAGCAGTTTCTCAATTTGAGCAGATCTATAGCAAGACCTGAGGGAGGTAAGTGTAAGGATCGGTAAGATATGCTTTTTATAGTGTTACATTTTTGACAAAATTCCATATTTGGCTTACAACGAAAAACCGTAATTTAGTCATGTAGTAATGTAGTTGCTCCTTAAAATTATTAATGAGTTTACATTTTGTTTATCTATATTCTATCTTTAGTGCTTTCACATGCAACCCCCCCAAAAAACGTTGCTTCTGCTTAATATATACAGAAGCTTCACAACAATACTTTATCTGAACATTTTTATTTCAGCTTACTGTGTTAGTTATTTCTTTATTAAGAAGTTAAATAAACACCACTCGGTGTATTTCCTTGGTGTATCGCAGACTATAATTCCTTGAAAATACATGGCTTTTTAACCTTCTCTTGTATTAAAATATAAAAGCTAAAATGGCAGAGAAGTATATCACATGGCTGAATGACTTAAGTTTATTGCAATTTCAGTGCATGTCACATGGTGGGACTTTTCTATTCATACCGCTAGTGCAGCAGCTAAGTCTGCATTTAAAATGCATTTAAAGAAAATAATAATAATAATAATAATTAGCCTAGCATTTTGATGTTTGGACTTAGATTCATTAAATGGTGCTAAGCCTTGGCTCTTAAAAAATCCAATTCAAGTGAAAGGAACCTTGATTGATGAGTGTAGCATTGCTTAGTGAATCTGTGCCTTCAGGTTCGTCAGAAAAAAATATTTCGGAAGGAAAGTGGCTTCATGTGGAATTATCAAAGTTGACGCAAATCTGAGACTTTTGGCAGAAACCGAGAAAGCTATGAATTAAGCTTTTGGAAAATGTCTAGGTGCACTCAAATGTACATTTGACACAAATCTGTTCGAGGGACTAATGTCATCACATCTCTGGTATAACTATTTGCCACAGGCAGACATCATGACAGATCTATACATAAAAGATATACAGGGCCATGTTTACAAAGTATCCTTCTGCCAGAAGGCACTTTCTGGTGCTGGAAGACACTGTACAGCTCATTCAAGTGAGTGGGCAGAAAAGGTGTCTTTCAGCGCCGGAAGGTGGCAGAAGACTGCTTCGTAAATATGGACCATATTCTATAATGGAATCTCTTACAATCTAACTGTTCCCTAAAACAGATATTCCTTCAAAGAGGCAGTTCAACGTGGTCAATTTTTTTCGTCAAACAACTCATTTGTGTATTTGGCTTCCTTAAAAAGATTTAATTACCTTTTAGATTACCCGTTTTATGTCTGTCCCGTCGGAAATGAATATGAATCACCGCTTGTCGGGAGCACTGGATTCAAGCCTGTCCGTATTTAAGTTTATCTGTTTTGATTAATGATGGCACAATGACTTTTTAATTGAAATATAAAAATACGCTAACCATGTTGAGGATCTTCTGACCAAAAGAAAAATTGTAGAAATGTCAAAGTATTTGTTTACCACATAAATGTCCAGTCTAAAAAAAAAAAAAAAATCATTATTTTCATTTTTTTTTCAAGGTATGAATTTGATATATTTAACCTACATATGCTACAGTACTTTTTTCACTTTTATCCTTGTTTGTACTGTCCCCTTTAATGTTTCCCAAAATACAGTCTGACTTGTGATGGGGGGAGGCTGGGGGGGAATAGGGCCAGAATAGATCATTAACTTGATTTTAAGAGACATTCGAATTGAAATGGACAATGTGATTGTTCTGGAAAACCATGTTAAAGCAACCTTTTGGTGTCCTTTAAATGCTGGCCTCTTTTTAATTTTGCAGTTTTTTTCTCAGTGTTTTCTCACTGTCTCTGTCAGGTTGTAAATTCACGTACACAATTTCACTCACGCTATTATATTTAAGGCCGCTGACCATTATTTTCTTCTCTTTAGGTGCTCAGCTAGATGCAGTTGGATTTGCTATTGTGAAAAACTGTATCCATGCTGTTGAAACTAGGGGTAATGTTTACATTTTCATGTTAAATGGATTTCAAGCTAAAGGTGACACGGTGATCATTTGCATGTCATTTCCCAGAATCCCTTGCTGCAGTGGAAGCACTGTATGCCAATAGATAATGGTGAAAAGCAGGGTTGCAGACCTGTCTGACATGTGAATGTGCTCACAAGTGATATTAAATATATATTAAATAAATGTGTACTTTTCTCAGTCTTCTGTATCTGTACATTTGCAACATTTAAAAAAAAAAGAAATATATATAATTCAGTTGACAACAGTTTTGTGTTACGGTGTTTCTCTTTTTTAAATGCCACACTGCTTCAGCCACGCCAGTTAAAATGTGTCTTAATGGTCTCCCTCTCCCCGCATTCCTTTGCAATACATGGCTTTATGGAAATAGTGCTACAGGGGTATGTCAAAAGTGCTATTATATGATCATCATTTATTTGTAAAGCACCAACATATTCCGCAGCGAGGTACAATGAGGGAACAGAGTTATGTATATTACATAAACCGAATGACATCAAATAAGGACAAACAAGCACAAACAGATACAGAAAGTAATGAGGGCCCTGCTCCAGGGAGCTTACATTCTACTCTAGTGAAGCTATGAAAGCCCTGTAGATACATTTAGTGGGTATTTTTAATTTTCTCATTGGAGTCAGGTCGGTTTCATTTGTATTATTGACTGCACTCTCTGGCTCTTTTCCTGGAATGTAAATGGTAACAAGTCAGAGAGAGGCCCTGCCCTGAAGAGCTTACATCGAAGGGATATAATGGCAGATAAGCAGACACAGTGGGAATATAAATGCATGTATTAAAAGTGCAAGTCAGGGGGTCAAGTGCATCTGGAGTCAACACTGGCATAAATAGTTGGAGATTAATTTCCAACTGGGCTTTAAAAATGAAAAGCTGCTTAATGAATATTGAGTGGAAGAGAGTTCAATATGTAGCGAGAGATGAGTGGAAACGGTTTGAGACGTGAGGGGGCTGTAGACGGTGCACATGTGAGCCATGCTTGAGTCGAGCATAAGTGGTGTAGGGGTGTAAGGAGAGATTGCAGATGAAATATATGGAGATACAGTACTGAATATGAAGCCAGCAGAGCGATTTCTGGAGGTCAGAAGCAGATAGGCGTTTAGAAGAGCAGGAGATGATTCTAGCAGCAGTATATTGAACAGATTGTAAGGGAGACGGGTAGCAGCGTTTATACAGGGCATGTGGGAGGAGGAGAGGTAAGAGTTGCATGTAACCCCTAGGGCAGCACACCAGGTTTCTGAGGCAGCCACCTAACATTCTGTTAATATGCAAGTGCATTGGTTGTTCCCAAAACATGGTATGGTCACGGGGCGAGGTTAGAAAAAACACAGCCTTAGGCCACATACTTGCTACACTGGGTGTATAGTAATAATAACTTTATTTCATATAGTGCTTTTCTCCCAATGGAACTCATAGCGCTTCACAATTACAGTATAGTGCGCGATAGGCAGCGCACAGGAATTTTTTTTACAGACAGACCCTTCCCAGATGAGCTTACAATTTGTTTTGGTGCCTGAGGCACAGGGAGATAAAGGCTCCTCTGCTTCAAGCTGTCATTTTTTTCAGAGTCAGTGACTTTACTCACTGAGCCACTCCTTCAACCCTAGCAGTGGTTTTAACTATAATGGAGAAGAGAACAACGAGGCCTAGTCTAGAGGGAGTATGAGGGGCTCATTCATTTACTGGATGGTCCTTGGTCACCTCAAACTTAATACATCTGAATTTGCTGACAGGCAATCTCTGATTTGTGACTGGACTGCAAGTGTAAAGTCTGGTGCAGATTAATATAGTTGTGTATCATCAGTATAGAGATTATAGCTGAGGTCATCCAGCATATATACAGATTTGAGTACGGACCTAAAACAGAGCCTTGAGGTACACCGACAGAGCTGTAGAGGAGGCTTTGGCAAAAGAGACATTGAATTAGAGTTGGGAGGAAAACCAGGAGACGGCAGTGCTGTGAATGCCAAAAGCGAAGAATTTGCAGGAGAAGAGGATGTCAACAGTATTAAAAGCAGAGGAGAGATCAAGAGGAATAAGAATGGAATATTTTGGGAGAGATTTGGGAGCATGGAGATCATTAGATACTTTGGCGAGTGTTGTTATAGTTGAGTATGCAGTGTGGAAGCCCAATTGGAGAGAGTCAAGTAGGTTTTGGGAGTTGAGGAAATGAAGGATGCATGAGGAAATATCTTGCTCTTCAAATAACTAGCAAGTTATTTTGGTTTAGTGGAAGAATCACACCTATTGTAGAGGAAGGCCAAAGAAGGGCGTCAAAGATAGAACAGATAGAGTGGGTTAGATTTATGCATACTTATTACAAACTTATTAGCTCTTTGATAAGAAAAAGAGCAGCCTTAAAGGAGGACAGGAGGAATTTGTAGTGAAGATAATCTGGTAGAGTGGGTTGGCCAACTCCAGTCCTCAAGAGCTACCAACAGGTCAGGTTTTAAGGATATCCCTTCAGCACAGGTGTCTCAGTCAGTGGCTCAGCCAACGACTCAGCCACTCCTGTGCTAGAGAGCGTAACTTCCTCCAGGGGTGTTCAGCAGAACGAGTGCAGGAGCCTAGAAAGTGAGTATGCGTGTTTAGCGAAGGTCGGAGCACCTACAGTGTTGGCGTACAGGAGGAGCAAACTGGTCTAGTGAGAAGGCAAGGACCAAGTTGTAAATTATGACAAGGCTGTCTGTGTCCCAGGAGGGTAGGAGCGAGGAGTTGAGAACAGCTCCTACTCTCAAGTGACCAAATGTAAACATGGCCTTCTGATCCCCTTCTCAGTTTAGGTGCCTAAAGACAGTCCTTGCGTACCAACAGTGTCCCCGCTGTTTTTTTTTAAAGATCTACAACTGCTTATAAACCTTGTACAAAATTACTTGCATAATTACCCTGTCTTCCTAAAACAATTTGATATGTTCTATGAACACACATTTATTTAGTTATTTATAAAATGTTTTACCAGGAAGTAATACATTGAGAGTTACCTCTCGTTTTCAAGTATGTCCTGGGCACAGAGTTATGATGACAAATAATACATGGTTACAAATACAGTTACATAAGTGAACAGAGTATACATTATATACAAGACATTGCATGCACAGTTAAAGAAAATATATATTATAGGGGTATGTAAAAGTTATAGACCAGATTCAAATGTGAGACAGCTTTATTTTTTAAAGAACTGGTGGTGGCTGTGAGAGTCTCCGGTAGGTTGTTCCAGTTTTGGGGTGCACGGTAAGAGGAGGAGCGGCCGGATACTTTGCTGAGCCTTGGGACCATGAACAGTCTTTTGGAGTCAGATCTCAGATAAGTGCTTCGTGTGGTAGGGGTGAGGAGCTTGTTCAGGTAGACGGGTAGCTTGCCCAGAAAGTATTTGAATACAAGACAGGAGAGATGAACTTTGTGCCTAGCCTCAAGTGATGACCAATCTAGTTCTTGGAGCATTTCGCAGTGATGTGTGTTGTAGTTGCATTGGAGAACAAAACAGCATATTGAATTGTAGAGGGTATCAAGTTTGCTAAGGTGGGTTTCAACAGCTATACTATTCCTGTTTAAAATATTTATACAACAGCACTATTGTTATTTACCTCCTATGCAAATATTAATAAGATTAATATTTATGTGCCTACTCAATACATAAAACCTTTTTCTTATAATTTAAATCTAAAATGTAAATGTATTACAAAATACTGTATATCGAAGTAACATTATGGGTCTCCCTTGTGCATGACAAAAGTTAGAATATAGTAGTTACTGTATAAGCCTTCCTCTTATCAATAAACATAGTCCCCTCTGGATTGAGCATTTAATTACGTATTGCAACACAAATGGATGTATTGTACAACAAACGTTTTTTGTCCTGAATTTCCAGGCTGACAATAGGGAAGTGTGCAGGCATGCTCAGAGAATTCGCGGGATGGATTGTGATGTCATGAAATCTGTAAATGTGGGAAGCTCAATACCAACATTAGCTAATATCAACACATGACAACATCCATAGAAGACCAATAAATCTGTAGCACTAAATATTCGTGCAAAACTAAACCTTTGGATGCATTTAATAATAAAGCCACCTTTTCTCAAACAGCAACATTTCCATGCTAACTACCCCAATATGTTTTGTGGCCTCTGATAGAGGAGCAAATGGACACACAACGTGTGGCAGTAATTGAAAGAACGAATCCAGATTCTTCTTTAGCTTTGTTTCTTTATTACTTGGGGTTACAGGTAGAGACGGGCGAATTTGTTTTGCTGATCTGAATCCGCCTCTGATCAGCAAGTTCCTTTTGTCCACGGATTTCCATGGATCAGTCTCTAAAAGGCGATCTGCCCTTTTCAGGTTTTTTTTCTATCACTCACAATCCATATAGTGGTTTAATAATCCGTGGTCAGATTGTTGAAAATCCTCACTCGGATTAAATCTGTCAACGGGGCTCTCTCGTGCTCTCTCGTGCTCATGCTCTCTATCGCGAGCTCTCGCAATGAATTGTCTAATCTGCAGATTGGGTTCTTAAAAATCAGTCCGGATTGTATCCAATGGCGGTTTCTGATTAATCCATAGGGATTGAAACTGGAACAATCCGCAAACGGATTTTTTATGGAAATTCCGGGAAACGGATTTTGACAGTTCCACCCATCCCTAGTTACAGGAATCAGCAGTGTTACAGCAGCTTGGTGTTCATAGAGATCTTTAAATAGCAGAAAAGCTATCAAGCTGTCTAGCAGTGTCTCTCCTATTATAAGTAGTGATTCTGGCTTTTGGTGTTTATTTTTTTTCTAAAATTCATGTATAGATTTTTTTTTTTGTTCTGGTAGATTCGTTTTATTAATAAAATCGGTGTTAACAATGGAAATAAATTGACACACATTTGAATTTGGTGTTTATAGGTGCACTTATTTTTAGTTTCCATAATCCCCCTGTGCTGCCTTTGTCTCTTACTTGGGGCTGGGCTGCTAAAAGAGGTCTAATTCAACGGGAAATTGTTTGATTTCCATTTTTTTTTCCTTTTTATAATTATTTGTTTTAACCAGAAGTGCAAGATGATTAAATTGTGTTTTTCGGCAGAAACCTAAAAATGGAATCCCTACTTATAAGTAAACATTTCCAGTTTTTACACATATATATCCAAATTCTTTGCACACCTTTCTCTTCTTTAGATGGCGTGTTTGACTGTGTCCTTGTCCCATATACTGTAGGTTAGCTAATTTTTAGTAATCCAGGGATTTATTTAAGTGCCTTCGGGAAGCGTGCTGGGCCTCTGTAAACCCTGCACCCCCCGCAGACAATCAGGGGCGGGCCCCCCAGTTTGCACACCTTTGGTCTAGATTATGGTAATCCATGGATAAGATCTTACAGTTGTAATGTGTGAAACTTTTGCAGAAGTTCACAAAAATGGTGAATTTGTGACTTTCGACACTCGAAAATGTTGCCAATTTCCCCCCAAAATTCAATTTTTTTTCAATCAGTGCGAGAGAGATACTCAGTTCTACATTAATAGCCTTATTTCTTTATATAATATTGACACAAGTTAACCTTCCAGTTCTGCTGAGACATATACAAGTAGAAATTATATATGCAAAAATAAAAACCTTTTACTAATTAGTTCCCACAAGGATTTCTATTCATACATGGATTGTTTGTGAGAGTTGACACGATTTGGTTGTTATATAGTCATAACCTATAAATAAAACATATGGAAAGACAATGAACCAACGTTTTAGCCTCTTGCCGATACCGTCCGTTTTCTCAAACAGACCATGTATGAATAGAAATCCTTGGGGGTCTAATGTAGTAGCAAATGTTTGATAGTACTGGTAAACGATTCCTACAAAAAATGATAAAGTAATATATAAAGAAAAACGTGAGCCTTTGCACTCAATAGCTGATAACATGCAAATACAACAGAAGGAAACACAAAGAACCAAGATTTGAACCCTTTGCCAGAGCTGTCATATCTCACCAGCATGTATAACGTTGGATGGAACATTGATAAAGCGATTGCGGGTGCGAAACGCGTAGGAGGTTTTTTGTGCCTCCGTTTTTAACCAACGCGCAAAAAATATATAATTTCTATCTTTTCAAGTTCATCCTTCTCTCTTTTTTTCTGTGGTCCATTATTTTATTTTTTTTCAACCATATCTCACAAGCAGACCACTTTTGTAATGAAAGCTGGGTACTTTTATTTGAATATGTTGTGCAAAAAAATTGAATAGGTTAACTAGTGTCATTGATGTACAAAGTCATAGGGCAATTAATGCAGTATAGAGGTTCCATCTCACTCTATCTGTTCCCCCGCAGCCTCCCACCCACCCAAAAGAGGAGAAAAAACTCCTGGAGGAAATTTTTCATATGTCTCGCTCTTTGTGAAATTTTTGTATAAATCTACCCATAAATGTGCAAACCGTACTCCAATGATTTGCTCGTATCTAATTAGGAGTAGATACTACAGGGATGTTGCTGTTTAAGAATAGCTTGTTTTATTAAATAATACATTAAAGGTTAAACCTAATAGTAATATTTATTTTGTAAGTAACAGTTGACATTACTTTAACCTAGTGTTTTTTTTTTAATGTTTTATGAAAAATATTTTTATTTGCTTTCTAGATTACAAAAATGTCCGTTTAGCTGAAGCAGAGCTTCTTGTGGTTTTGAAATGGTATTTATTACAACATTTTTGTAGAACTGTCACATAGAGTGTAGGTTCCATAAAAGGTAGCACAATTTGCAAATGTATAATAACTTCTTACCACTTAAAATTCAAGCATTTAACCAAATTGTGCACAAACTATTTGGTTGATTAAATAGGCTTTAGACACAAAGATGCATTACACATAAAAACAAATTTGTTGTACAGGCAGGAACACTCTTGGTTGCCTTGGTTAAAAATGTGACAGTGTGAATTTGACTTGCTTTGTGACATAATTCTGTGCCTTTCCTCTTTCCCAGGTATTAACGACCAAGGATTGTACAGGGTTGTGGGGGTGAGTTCAAAGGTCCAGAGACTTCTGAGTTTGTTGATGGGTATGCCACCATTTTCTAATCAATTTTATCATGTAATGATTTAGTACACTTTACAATTAAATTGTATTACATTAGCAATTTATAATCGAGAGCCTTTAAAAAAAAAAAAAAGTAACATCTTAAATGTGTATCGTTAGTTCATACTAAGCCATCGCTTTACAGTTGTATAAAAAGCATAGTAAGTTAAGATAAAGTGGGATGTAACATTGTGTGTGTATATGTATTTCTATCTGTAAAAATTCAGGTGATGAAGGTTCCCATCCTTAGGCTTTTGTGACAGAAAAATGCTTGGTAATATGTTAACAAACATACAGAACCCCAGCAAGCTCATTTTAGGAACCCCTGAGCCCCCACAATATATATGTATACAGGTGTCAAAAGGGAGAGCTATTGAGCGTGGCAAATGTATACAACAAGCAACAGAGAAGCCCAATGCTACATCCAATATGACAAAAATACTCAGTAAAATACTTATATATTTTCTTGAAAAAGGGTCATTTAGTTTAACCCTTTGGCCAAAGCATTGTAAGCCTGCGAGCCACGACATCGCAGACCCAGTTCACAGGTCCTAACGCTACTAGATAAAATACTAACATACATCTATTAGGATTAAAATTCTCATTTACTCTATTAGGAGGGAGAAGGTCCAACAATGGATCTATATCTAGTAGTAGTGTTAGGACCTGTGAACTGGGTCTGCCTTGTCGTGGCTCACAGCCTTACAATGCTTTGGCCAAAGGGTTAAACTAAATTACCGTTTTTCAAGAGAATATATAAATATTTTACTGTGTATTTTTGTCATATTGGATGTAGCATTGGGCTTCTCTGTTGCTTGGTAATATGTTGAGTAATAACTGGGCATTACCTGATTATTTTGCCCCAGCTGGAAGAGTTGAATGCTCAGGAAATAGCCAAAGTGGGCTCAGCAGAGAGATTTTGTTTTGCGATGGGGTTTTTTGATCTGGGCATTGCTGAGCAATTAAGCTTGTAAATAAAGGGAAGTCCTGCCCTGTATCTCCTAACCGGACCCATAATCTCCTAACCGGACCCATACATATTCAGTGTGATTATACAGTACATCTAATAATTAGTTAAAGCTGAGGTTTTAGTTGCATGTTTTGGCCAATGCATGATATTCAATTAAGCCCCAAATTTTAGATAAAGAAAACAAGCAAGCTTCCGGATAGCTCCACATTTTTGGCCAATAACATTATTCAATGCACTTTCTATTGTGTTGTTGCTTGTTCATGCAATAGATGGAACATGAGAAATCTTTATAGTGTTTTTTTATTTTTATTTTTATCAATGTGTGATACAGTATATTCATTTTAACAGAAGTATAAACTAACCGGTTTCTCTTATCTAAACAGCTACACATTTCCCTGACTGCTCCTTGTCTTGCAGAGCAAATATACAGATGATGTGCCCGTTATTCTTAACGCAATCACGTTACCATTTGTTTGAATGGAACAGCGAGGAATCTAGCGCCTAGTGGTCAAATTTGCGTTAGCGGCATTGCGCATTAACGCTTGCGAGTTTAGAATAACGGCTGCTACATCTGTATGTTACAGATACCAGGCAGCTCATGTAATTAGAAAAAAAAAAACCATTGGACCTTTTCCTAGAATTGTTGATTTATATGGTCATTTAATGCATCACAAACTGTCTGTCAGCATGGGTCTGACTTTCAGGGATTCATTGGTATTCTGCGATGCTTGTTTGCCATTTCAACCAGGCTCTCCTCCAGAACCATGCATGCTCCATCTGTGCTGATAACACAGTGTTCTTTGGCACGGGAGACTGGAGGAAACCAGAGAGTGAATTCATTTCATTACCCTGGACATTATGAGAATGACAAATTACTTGAATATCATACGCTGCAATCAATTCAATCCTGCATCTAAGACTTCTAGTATAATTGTTACAAACACTCACTTGACTTGTAATGATTAAACATCAACATTAGACCTTGTCTATTATTAAAAGCTGTCACAATGACTTTGTCTGATATTAATCTGTATGATTTTTTTTAAATTTTTTACTGCAAATTAAAAATACTCTTAGGTTTGAAGCTAGTGTATATGAGCTTCATGGCCTGTTTATTAATGTATGTTTAGCCGATAAGTGCAAGCCATGATTAATAACAAATAAATAAGTGATACAATATGTGATCGCTTACTTGGCTTCATTTACCACAGTAGACGGCTCCTAGCTTTACCAATTAACTCAAAGAATTCAGAATGTCATGTCCTTATGCAACCTGATTAGCATATTTCGTTTTGTAGGCTAGTTGGGTTTATAGATCCTGCACTCAATATATTAAATATACTTCAATAAATCATAGGTTGTATTCCACCGCATCAGATTTAATGTGTTTTGTTCATTTTCTTTATCTTTTCATTTATAGTCATTTTTAGATGCATTAAAATGTTTCTTACATTTGAATGCAAATTGTATGAGTTTATTCTGGGCAAAGTTTGCGTGCTTGAATTTTCCAGATTATATATTATTTTATGTATTAATGCATAGAGAAATGCACATAAAGCTTTGAGTTATAGAATGGATTTCTGTCACACTTTTGTGTATTCTTCAATATTTGTTCTCTCGATAAAAATGCATCCAACAGGCAGGTAAAAATGTCTCCTATCTAGCCTCAAGACCCACATTTGTCGTTTTCGGAGACCATATACCACAAGATTAAAACAAAATACAAGGAAGACTAGTCATATGGTTTGTAAGTGTGGCACCTTATCCCCCACCCTATGTGAGATTTGGGTCGCTACCGGTGTATTTCTGGTGCAGTGCATACCTGTTGGTAATCCAGGAGGCTCTGAGTTGCTCTACAGTGGTATGGGGAGATATCAGGATAGGTTTTCAAGGTGATTCATCTCTGTAACCAGTGCATACAGCCAACGAGGGTCCTGGGTTGATCAGGAGCCATGCTGACACTTTATTTGATCCAGACAGTTAACCACACTTGGGTTGATTCAACTGGTGTTTATTGCATTTCCAGCAGTCACAGCATGCTTCACATTCCCCTGAAAGGCACCTTAAGGCCACTCTAGGCTCCCTCCTGAGCTCCTCCTGTGTCCCCTGACGGGACACAGGGTAGATGTCACCCACTCCACAGGGGGAGGGAAGAGACCCCTGACTTCAGGGAGAGTGCCAGTATATAACCTGGGGGGTGGGCTTGTAACCCTGCCTTATAACAGGGCAGGTCTGATACAAACAGGCATCACATTAACTTCATGTGACCCAGCCAGTATCCTACCCCAGGATGTCAGGTTGTTGCTAGACCCACCCCTGGATACAGTAAGTATATCCAGACTGCAATAGCAAACTAGGTCTTCGTGAGGAATTAACCCTTCCAGTGCCTGTCCTTAGCAGGACTTATGTTAGGGCCCAAAAGAAGCAATAGCGGCTGGAGGCTATGCTATATAAGTATTTCAGTTATGGTTACTTAGAAATTAGAGACCGCCCCATGCAGGATCAAAGTTAACTAATGGCAATAGTATTTTTAACAGGTTAAGTAAAGGTAACGGGCTCCTTTTAAAAAAAAAAAAAATCATATAAGTTTAAATACATTTTTTTAAATTACATTTTAATGTCTCTTTAATATAACCAAATGTGTTTACAATGTTTTCTAATAATTTTCATGCTACTGATGTAGTCAGACTTAAATAAGTGACCAAGGCATCTCCTGGCAGCAAGAATTAATGCTGCTGGGGTCTAATACAGAAGAATCAATCCCCAGCGGGCAACAGTGGCTTTTACCTGGCCCAGAGCGGTAGCATTTTGCATATTTTGCTGTCTCCTGGGAATGGAAGTCTGGCTACATCTGTATAATTGCTGCCATCAGTAGAGAGAGAGAGAAAAGGGTACCAGCTAAGATTAAAATTACAGCCAACCCTAAAGAAAATCTAACATCCATTTTTACAGGAAACAAGTAAAATATTATTTTAATAGTGATTGAATCTTTTTATTGAAGCCAATAATATTGAGGATATTTATTTTTTGGAGGCACAGTATTTGTTTTGATTTGCCTGTTCAAATGGAGGTAAAGACCACTGCCTATCAGTTTCCCTGAAATATGAAAATATCACAGTCTTATATAAGAACATTCTCTGCGAATGTTCTTTAAGCTGCTTCTCAGTAACGACCTGATTTGTTTCTGTGTTAAGTGTTGCTGCAGAATTATTTACCTAGTCGTGCATACTCCAATGCAACGGTTATGTAGATTGCATAAATCCTGGGAAGTGTGGTTGAGCTGGTAGGCACAAAATAAATGTTCGGACGGACGTTTAAAAAAGGCAGTTAAGTTATTTACATTGGCTCAACACTTTCACGTTTTCTGCGACATGTTGCTGGCCAACAAGGCAGAGAAGGAGTTTCAAAGTCTGTCATTAAAAAAAACAAAAGTTGACAAATTTGTGTCACTCTTCCAGATTTTAGTCTTGGCAGTTCTACACTGCGCAATCTGACATTGCTAAAAATGTTTCTTTGGATGCATGAAAGGGTATAAAATGAAACCTAACTAACAGACTATGATTATGCAAGTCCAGCCAACACCTGGCTACTGTGTTCTTAACGGACAAAGAAAATGGGCCATAACCATTTCAGATGTAATGGTACTGTATGGTCTGAAAAAGATTGTTGGACAATTTTTAAGAGTTGTTTTTTAGTGTGGGACACGAGTAGAAAATAAAATCTTGTTTTGTGATATACATTCAGAAGTTGACGAATAGGTTTGTAATTGGGAAAGTTCACTTTGTATATAAGTAGTGCTCAGCCACTGCCACATCTACCTTTTAGTTGTTTGTGATTGATATGTTTCCTAGGCAAACAATGACAGTTGACTGTGTTAAACAGGACACTATACACATTGTTGGTTTTCTCCTAAAAATAATAATAAATAAAAATTCACCTCAGATTCTCTTGGAAATAACACCAGAATTGAAGCAAAGGCGGCCACCTAAGAATCTCCCATTATGCTTCACCCTCACTGCTCCTCTCCACTAAGCCAGTGTGGACAGTTTTAACATCATGAAAATATAGACACCGCTTCCCCCTGCATCTCTGCTGTGGGGGTCTGTTTGCTGCTCTACTGTCTTCACTTTATGCTTCAAATCAGATTATCTTACAAATGGTAAAGACAGCAGCCTTTGGTGACTGCCAAAGGGTGTCTGCCATTTTCTGATGTTGCTGATGTTACCGCTGCTCTTGGGTCTATGGTGACATATTTCAGATGTATAATGAAGCCCTTTCTTCTTTACACGCTGCCCTGCTCTCTCAGCTCTAGCTCGGAACAATCCCAATTATTGATTCCCCAGTGCCCACGCCATCAAATAACAAGCTGATATCCGAAACCCGCCAACCTTATTTTCTATTCCTTCTACCTTATGTTTCCTATTTACCTTTCCTTATAGATTGTAAGCTCCTTGGGGCAGGGCCCTTACCTACTGTACCAATGTATGTTAATGTTTGATATTGCATTATCATCCAACCTATTGTACCACGCTGCGGAATATTCTGGCGCCTTATAAATAAATGATTATAATTTGTTAATCGACACAAACAGATCGACTTAGAAAAGAGTGTGGTGTTAGAATAAAGACCGGCTGATGGAGTAGAATAAAATTGACTTGTAAGTTAAAATGAGACTTAAATCATTTATTTAATGAAGAAGAGAATATTCTGTTTTGAGGATAATTTGTTGGCACAGCCGTAGAGCAGTTATTTCTTTCCAGTAATAGAGGACTACATCTTTAATGAGGTCAGTTAATTTGATTTCATCCTGTGGGTCTGTGTTTTGTCTGGCACTAATTGCATCCTGATCAGTCCCTAAAATGCAAGACTCAAGTGTTCCTGAACTCAAATACCATTGGACTTTATGGTGCATTGTTGGTGTCTGTTATCAAGAGATATGGTGATACTTAGTCATTTATAAGACATCTGGAGCACTGGTGGTTATTTGATGCTAGGACAGTCTACAGGCTTAAGATGGAGCTTGTTACAGATGTTCGAGTGCTGAAACAACCAAATCAGACCCTACTTTGGAGTTGAAAGCAGAGAAAGAAATGTAGTTATTCACCAGATCCATTTACTAATCTAAAAAATAAAAAAAGATTATTGCCTGTTTACATGACAACAGCAAGGGTGCATTATTAACCATTATATTGACTTTGAATCACATTCCAAATTGTATGGTTAGAGATGATGTACAGGGAGAAAGGTAGATCTGGACTTAAAGTCTAGATCTATAGCAGTGTTTCCCAAACTTTTTTTTCCGTGACCCGGTTATTTTTGAACTTCTCCTTCGTGACCCACTAAAATTTTTATCGCCAATAGGTAAAATAAAACCGTTATGAATGTCCATACAGATTTCATATATTCTCCCAATCCCCTCTATTCTCTCCCTCCCCCCCACCCTCTCTCTGACCTGCACAGACGCACACAGTCACTGACCTACAGACACTCACACAGACAGACCAAGCACACACAGCCACTGCTGGCCTGCACAGACACACACACAGCCACTGATACACACAGTGGCTGTGGCTGATACACACACACACACACAGATCCATACACACACAGATACAGATACATACATACATATACACACACACACACACACACTCTCTCACTCTCTCTCCCCATACACACACAGATACATACACACACTCTCCCACATACACACACACAGATACATACATACAGATACATACACACACACACACACAGATAAACACACAGATACATACACCCACTCTCTCCCCCATACACACACACAGCCACTGATATACAAACACTC